>NC_056739.1:1779905654-1780205654 GCF_019279795.1 Protopterus annectens | reverse complement strand
ACAAAATTCCAGATAGCTGAGCTGGCAGTATCTCTTTCTGTTAGATTTCTATATAAATCATATTAATATTCAGAAATGACTTATAATTATTTACACAATTCCAGATAGCTGAGCTGGCAGTATTTCCCTTTGTCACAGGCTTAGTTTATGGTGTCATTCTAAGGGGATCCAGTACCTGTCAACCTGGGATGACATGACTGACAGACCTTGATGCTTTGCCAGAGATGGTCTTCATCTGTCACCTCTGGTTCTGGCTAAGGCTCTTGCCACCTCATTATACCTTTTTAGGCAGTGTCACAAGGACAAAACTTCCAATGTAATAAAACCATCTAAAAACAAACTCAGGGTTATGCTGCTCAATGCTAGGAGTCTAAATCTGAAACTGCACTCACTGGAAGCAGTCCTTGCCCTGGAAGATGATGACATCTGTGCATTCACAAAGACCTGGTTTAAGGCTGCAGAAAGCACCCCAGCCTTACTGGGTTATAATTCCTTCCAAAAGTTCAGACCTCAAACTGAAGGTGTGAGAAATAAGGGAGATGGTATATCAATATTCATAAAAGACAAATACACCTCAAGACTGGTTTAGCAGAGTGACTGCCATGAATTACTGTAAGTGCAATTAACTGCTGGTAAGACATCTCTTCAAATCATTGCCAGCTATAGGACTCCCTCCATGAGTCAGGACACTCACCTACCTGGATTTACTTGAGTTGATCAAGATACAGCCAAACACCCTGGATTTGGGTGACTTTAATTGCACGCCAATTGACTGGGTTAATTATACATGTACTAACACTCTCATCCAAAGGTTCCTGGACTTCATTAACTCCATTGCCCTGAACCAGCTGGTTCATGACCCCACAAGGAGCTCAAACATTCTGGATCATGTGTTCACCAACATGGAGAATCGTTGTACCATCCCAAGTGTGCTGCCCTCCCTTGTGAGGTCTGACCACAAATCAGTCTTATTGGAGTTAAGAATAACACCAGACCCCCCCCCCCCAGCAGCAACTAGATTGAAAAACTTCACCAAGGGCAATTATGAATGTGATGATGTAAAGTATTGCCAACTATGTCGTGAGAAGTAGGGCAGTGAATGTGTAACATATGCCAGCACAGAAAGCTGGAATTTTGTAAAGAATTATATGTCATTTGTATATCAAGCTGATGTATACAAATGTCCGTACTGAAAATGTATTTGTAAAGCTGCTTGTGTTAAAATGTACCAACAGCGTGCCTTACTGGAGAGAGAAATAAATATATGTGTATTATTATAACTGTTTAAATGTCTATGTTTTAACAGAGGATACTGGGAGAGAAGAGTGTAATCTCAAGCTACCTGACTTTGGAAAATAGTAAGAAATTAAAGTACTGGGCCTAGGTCATAAAGATGTTATCTCACAGTTTTGAATGAAGCCAGAGATGCAGTGTCTGTAAGAAGTATGCTTTATTAGCTCCCGTAGGAAGAGTGGAAGTGTTTTATGGTTTTATGACTTCCAGGATCTGCAGCAGATCTTAGCAAGGCGCTGTGTGTGTGTGTGTGTGTGTGTGTGTGTGTGTGTGTGTGTGTGTGTGTGTGTGTGTGTGTGTGTGTGCATTATTGATATTTATGTGCTAAATCCTGACAGCTTCTAGCCAAGGAGGGTTGCATGGGAACCAGAAGTCAGGTGACCAGATGTATGTGGTGTCATTCTGTAAGCTTGTAAAAATGATATTTTAATGCAAGGTGAGAATGGAGTGTCATGGTACTCTTTAGTTGCAACTTGACAAAGAAGGATCTCTCACCTACCTCATCTTGCCTTGCTCTAGTAAGTAACTTGGGGATAATTATTTAGACCATTCAGAAAAAGATAGTGAGATTAGTTAAGAATTGTTTTTTTTCTATAACAGTGTGAACCTATCCACCTATGTTATTTTTAATATTTCCTGTGATTGAAACTCTGGTATTTACTGTAAATAGATGTTTAGTATTTTCATGTTCTTTTATTATTTATTATTAAATATATGTAAACATTTCTTTCTGGCTGGTCCTTTAAGAGAATATTTTAACCTTTGAGAGTACTTATATCTTTTGGTGACACTGTGGCCACTCCTGAAAGCCTGGCTGTTTGGTCAACATTACCATTTCTATAAATATTAATTTCACTGCTTAAAATTGGGTACCCTTATAAGAGAGTTAGAGTAGCTGGTTGCGGTGTCTGGTGGCAGTGTAACTACCTTATAGTCTAGACCGAAGGGGGCATAGGTAATAAATCTGTGCCAGCCTTTCCCAGGTGTGTGTGTTTTGTGTGTGTGTGTGTGTCTGTGTGTGTGTGTGTGTGTGTGTGTGTGTGTGTGTGTGTGTGTGTGTGTGTGTGTGTATGTGTGTGCGTGTGTGTGTGAAAATCAAATCTCAAAGTGTGTGTGTGTGTGTGTGTGTGTGTGTGTGTGTGTGTGTGTGTGTGTGTGTGTGTGTGTCAGCTACATGGAGCAGGGATACAAAGCACTGGTTTCACAGAGAGAGTGGTGAAGAACTTGGCTTGGACACTCAGCTGTGGTCTCAGCACTATAGCTATGCCAGTGCAGAGTCTTACTGGGGACCTGGAGGGAAATCCATACTCCAAACTGAGTATGTTCCCTGTATGTTCTTAAGGGAAATTGTGCTTGATGCAGAGAGCTCCATCTGGAAATATTGGATGTATCCATTTTTTTCCAAGTGAATGTCTCTCTGCAGTGCCACTGGTGAGGATTCAGTCACCTTGATTACTGCCCAGAGTGGGGACGTCACAATGACCTCTTATGTGATGGCATAAACAGCTTCATACCCCACCCCACCCCACATTTATGGAAATGTTACATATGCTCGGATATACACTAATGCTTTATACAAGCATCTATACAACTGTATTACATCTGCCATACCTGATAGGACCAAAGCAAAATCCTCAAGGAAGAACAAACCCACCTGGTGGACATCAGCTATTAACAGGCTAGGATGTTGTACATCGACTTCAGTTCTGCATTCAGCACTGTGATACCGATGCAACTGGTGGATAAGCTCGTGAAACTTGGGATAAACAAACACCTATGTAACTGGACTCTTGACTTTCTGATTGGTAGACTCCAGTGGACATGCACTGGAAACAACACCTCTTAACACATAGTCCTGAATACTGGTGTCCCCCAAGGTTGTGTGCTCAGCCCCTTGCTCTTCACCATCCTCACCCATGACTGTACTGCAAAACATAAGTCAAACCATATTATAAAATTTGCTGACAATACCACAGTTGTGGGTCTCATTAGTGGTGGGAATGAACTTTACTACAGGGATGAGGTGAACACTTTGATTGCCTGGTGTGACAGGAACAATCTGGACCTGAATGTTAATAAGACTAAAGAAATTATTATGGACTTCAGGAGAAAGGCAACAGTTCACCAACCACTCACTATCAAAGGGGAGGTAGTAGAGAAAGTCAAAACAACCAAGTTCCTGGGCCTTCACATCATTGATGACCTCTCCTGGGCTGCTAACACCAATCATATAGCTAAGAAGGCTCAATAGATGCCTCACCTCATGAGAAAACTCAAAAAGGCCAGGCTCCCACTGTCTGCTCTTACCACGTTTTACAGGGAAGCTATTGAGAGCATCCTCACTAGCAACTTCATAGCATGGTTCAACAACTGCACAGTTGCTGGAAGAAGAAACTACAGAGGGTGGTGAGGGTGGCTGAGAACATCTTGGGCACAAACCTCTCTTCTATTCAGGAGCTTTTCTTTACAAGAGAAAGAAAGAAAACATAAAATACTTGCTGATTCGACCATCCAGTCCACAACTGGTTCTCACAACTTGCATCCGGAAGGAGGTACCACAGGACTACCAGATTCAGGAACAGTTTGTATCCTACAGCTGTGTGACTTATTAATACGGACACCAACCATAATACCTGATACACTGAAGCCTCTTTTTTCATTTAATCCTGCTGCTCTGAGCAATTACCACCAGCATTGCTATTATGCAATATGATGGCTATACTGATCCACGTCTACGGTTAACAAGTGCAATATGGTAACTAAACAGCTGCTATTCAATGGTCTCTATTTATTCTCTATCTTAATGGTGTAGGGGTTTGGTTGTGGGTATTTATTTATTATTTATTACTGGATAATGGGTATTGAATGTGTTTATGTAATGTGAATTATCTCTTGTATGTCATATGTGTTATTTTCTTCCTTATGTTATTCTTTGATACAACTGTATCTGTGTTATTTGCACTGCATTTCTCTCGTGAGCTGACATTTGTAATTTAATTTATGATGCACTTGTGTAGTCCTAAATGATGATAAAGTTTGTTTGAACCTTTGAATCTTTGAATCTTTAATAAGAGGAAGAAACTGATGTCTAATAGTAGGAAGTTACAGTCTCAAACCTGGAGGCATTCCCTCCTCAACCTAAATAGGCAAATAAGACTGTGATGATATGAGCAAGTGCTAGCATAGCTAGCTGGAGTTTTGTAAAGAATGATATGTCCTTTGAATATCAAACTGATTTATATAAGATACTTGTAATAAAAGTGTATTAGAACTGTATGTCATTTGTATACCAAACTGACTTGTACAGATGCTTATGCTGAAAATGTTTTTGTGAGGTTTGCTTGTGTTGAAATGTATCAACAGTGCACCCTGCGGAATGGGAGAGAAATGTACATGTATTATTGTAGCAGAACTAAATCTATATGTTTTAATAGAGGATACTGGGACAGCAACAGTTAACCATCTAGCTTGCTTTAAGAAAAATAAAGGAAATGTAAATGAGCTGTTAAACCATTAAAATGGCATCCCACGGTGCTGAATAGGACCGGAGACACTCGGTCTGGGAAAAAGCCTTTGTTCATTAGCACAGTAAAAAGAGTGAAAGCCCCAGGCACTGCCATAAACATTTAGATGTGTATCGTAGCCGTCTATGCTGAATTCCTGTCTCAGCTTCAAAGGAGAATACTGAGAAAACCTAGAGTCAGGTGACCAGATGAGGTCATTTTCAGCCCTCTTAGAAATTATATTTTTAGATATTGCAAAGTGAAATCTCAGAGTACTGAGTATTCTGTTTGGGGGTCTGACTAGAAAGACTGCTCACGTATTTCATCTTGCCTTGCCCAAGTAAGTTATTAGGGAATAGTAAATTCTCTTAGATTCAGTCAAAAATATAGTGAAGCTTAGATTAGAGATTGTTTTTCTTTATTTGTATGAGTCTGTCCATCAGTGTTGTTTTTAATACTTTCTGTGATTTGTACTCTGTGGTTTACTGTAAATATATACTCAATATTTTCATGTTTGTTTATTATTTATTATTAAATATATTTAAAACATTTATTGTGTCTGGTCCTTGTTGAAAGTATCTAACCTTTGAGGGTACTTATATTTATTTAGTGACACTGTGTGGGCAACTCCATAAGGCCTAGTCGCCTTAGTCAACTACTATCTTTTGGATTAATATTAACTTCACTAAGCATAATCGGATACCCTTTTAAGAGAATTATAGTAACTGACTGGTGACACTGAATCTACCTTATAGTCTCGGTAAAGCTGGTAGAGCAGTTAATCTGTGCCAGCCTTTCCCAGGTATGTGTTTGAGTGTGTGTGTGTGTGTGTGTGTGTGTGTGTGTGTGTGTGTGTGTGTGTGTGTGTGTGTGTGTGTGTGTGTGTGTGTGTGTGTGTGTCTGTGTGTGTATTTGTGTGTGTGTGTGTGTGTGTGTGTGTGTGTATATGTGTGTGTGTGTGTGTGTGTGTGTGTGTGTGTGTGTGTGTGTGTGTGTGTGTGTGTGTGTGTGTGTGTGTGTGTGTGTGTGTGTGTGTGTGTGTGTGTGTGTGTGTGTGTGTGTGAAAATTAAATCTTAAAGAGTGTGTGCGTCAGCTACTTGGGGGAAGGACATGAAACACTGGGTTCACAGAGAGGGTGCTGGAAGACTTGGCTTGGATACTCGGCTGAGGACGTAACCCTCCAGCTGTACCAGTGGGGAGTCTTATTGGGACCTAGAGGGAGACAGATATAGAGACATCCAGACTCCGGGCTGAGTGTGTTCCCTGTGTGCTCTTAAGGGAAATTGTACTTGATGCAGCGAGGTCTGCATCTGGAAATATTGAGCGTATCCACTGGTATTCCATATGCACGTCCCTCTCCTGTGTCAGTGGTGAGGATTCAAGCTCCTTGATTACTGACCCAGCATGGGGATGTCACATATTGGTGGCTATCACATATTAGAAGCAGTGGTGGGGATCACAAGGACATCCTTTAATGTCCTCTAAATCTACTTATGAATCCAAATTAGCATCCCTGGCTAAGATATATATATATATATATATATATATATATATATATATATATATATATATATATATATATATATATACAGAACCAGTGGATATAGCCAACCTGCTGGCTGACAGGTTTAGTACAAACTTTACTCCACTGTACCTGCCACATATAACACAAAGCATACCTACCACCTCTCCCCACCTATTATTTCCAAGGAGCAAGTCTTAAACACCCTCTCCAAGGCTAAAAACACATCCTCAATGGGACCAGACAACATCCTAAGCTGAGTTCTCAATGGATTAAAACAGGAATTAGCAACACCACTGGGTACCTTGTTCAACCACAGCCTTAGCATGCGTTTCATCCCTGCTGAATGGGGAACAGCTACCATCATCCCTTTGCATAAAGGAGGTGCATCCACAGACCCCAGGGACTATAGATCCATAAGCCTAACTAGCCATATCTGCAAGGCCATGGAGTGTACCATCATGGACTTTATCAATAAAGATATAGGTAATTTTTAAACACTCGACCGTACCCAGTTTGGCTTTGTCAAAGGGAGATTGTGCCTGTTAAACTCGAGACAGTCACCAAAGCCCTTGATGAAGGTAAAACTGTGCACGTTGCCTACCTGGACTTCCAAGGCCTTTGACACCATCCCCCACTCAGACATTATTGATAAACTCATCCAGCTGAGTATCAACCCATATAATGTCAGGTCAGTTGCAAACTAGCTTACCAGTAGAACTCATACAGTCAAAATAGGAGACTCTACCTCCTCCAGCAGACCAGTAATCAGTGGTGTAACACAGGGGTCTGTTTTGGGGCCCCTACTGTTTGCAATATACTTCTCCAAAGTACATACAAAAACTAAAGGTCTGTGGCTGACAAAGTTTGATGGTGACTGCAAACTAGGAGTGGTCATTCAGTCCCCTAATGATGTCAATATCCTGCAAAAAGGACTTACACAGACTAATGATAGGTGCCAAAGTCATGGACTTACACTCAATGCAAACAATGCATTATCATTCTATTATTATCATCCAAACTAAAAAACAGTTTCTTTCCGCTCTCCATTAGACTGTTGAACTCTTGGGAAAGTGAACCATGACATCTGTTACACAACTAGCCTATCAAGTGACTTATTTTATGGATGTGCAATAGTCAAGTGCAATACTAAGGTAGTTCACCTACACACTGAAGGACTGTAAAGTCCAATATACAAACTGTGCAATAATTCAGTCGAATCATAGATATGCTGCTATTGTTTCGATTTTACTTTCACAATATTACCTTCATAGTGTTCCTTGTCTTCCTTGTCTCCTGTTCTGGGATGGGTGTGGGTCACTGCTGTCCTACTTTACTTACAAATTGCTACTTATTAAAATTCTACTGTGATATTTTATTAATTTTTCTTTGTCTATGTGTGCAACTCTTTCCTGCATTGAGAATGAAGCATTGTAATGTTGTTCAGCTACACTGCTGTGTAGTTCTGAATGACGATAACGTTTTCTTTGACTTTGATCATTCCATTCTCCAAGGGTGATGTTCCTGCAAACTACTCCATAAATAGCAATACCTTAAGCATGCAATCACTGGTGAGAGACCTGGTCATGCAGGCTGATAGCAACCTTACCTTTGATCACCATGTCTCCACAGTAGTAAGAAGAACATTCTGTGTTACTCACCTCATAAATAAAGGCATTGCCTCCAGAAAAAAAGAGGTTATAACCCCCCCATACTCTTCCCTCATCAAGCCAAATAACAGAGTACAATTCTCCCTTTGGTATGTACCTCTCTAAGCACATGCAGCAATGGGAGAGACTGCAAAGGTTTCTTACAAAGAAAATTCAAGGTCTCCAGCACGTCATGTGCAGACAGACTGAAATCACTGTCCATTACTCTGTCTCATACAGACTGCTCAGAGGTGACCTGTGCCTTGCATATAAGGCAATATCTGTCCCTGTCGTAATGGAAATGCTACACATTCACAAGTCAAATGGTACAAGTGTCACATACTCAAGGGACCTTAACCTGGTATATGACAATAATAGAACTTGCTGGAGGGACAGCTTTATCTCACAGAGATTACCTCATCTATGGAACAGACTTCCAATCCATGTCAAGCAGAGCCCCTTGTTGACCCTATTTGAGAGTAATTTGGATGACTGGATGAGAAACCATAAATTCACTCCAGGAGTTCTACCTGTGTCCCTCTTGGATATGGGTAATAGATGCTGACTGTCTACCCACAGTGGAACAATGGTTAACCTAGCTATGCTTGTAAGGGCCCTAAGGCCATTAGCCTAGTAACCTCCTATGATCCTAATGGCATACTAATTTAAGGAATCCATGTGTGGCTTCAAATTAATAAAAAATTATTAAGGAAAAGAATAATCAAAATCAGTTACCTTAGAATTCAGAGACCTTAAATCAACTTCTGTGAGTAAAATCACACAAACAATACACAACTCAATACTTAAATTCTGAGACTGAGTACTTCTGATGCCATTTGACAGAGAAATGAAGATTTTAAGCAATTGATGGGATTAGCAAAGAGAGCAGCTTGTATTCTCATATATGTCAGTATAGTTTTATGGTATCGGAAACAGAACTTTGTGTTCAAATCTAATTATATGCAAGATGTGGTTACATTTTTTTGCATTTTTGGATGGCATTTTTATAATCTGGAAAGAAAAATTATCACACTAAATAATGGTATTTTTTTATTGTACTACTGAATTTTTAAGATTTACTTTTACGTATCTTAATGAAGGTATCAACTGTTTAGATGTTTTAATTGAGAAAGATTTTATTCTTTGACAGCTTAATTATGGGTTATACAGGAAACCAACTTTTTCAAATAACTTTTTGCAATTTTCCAGTAATCATCCCCTATGTCAAAAGAAAGGATTAGTTAAGAGACAGATGGTAATTATATCAAAAATAGCATCGTAAAAAGATAAGTTTGTCAATGAAACTGATCTTCTGTTTAATATTTTTTATCAATAAGAGTTATCCTATTAAGATGCATGAAATTAAGGACAATGTTTTTAAGAAGAAAAATTAATGTTTTCCTCCCTTATTGGGTAAGGGACTAGAGTGTTCAGACAAAACACAAGGAAATTTGATTGAAAATGATTTACAAACTATGGTAATTAAATACGGGGATGGCAGGAATGGTATAGGTTCATAGATTAGCACTAGGCTAACTGCCCTTGTGGGTCATTTTAAGCCTAGCCAATTACCCCATGTGAGAGTCAAACCCTGCACCTTGTGTTTGTAAGGCAAATACCATAACCATTATGCCAACCATTAGTGAATGATAATGAACAACGGGAAAGTTATCGAATACGATAATACTAATAGCATTAGGAAGTCAGCTACAGTATCCATACAAAATACACCCCAAAACTAAAGAGGGATTGGAAAAGGGGAGCACAAAGAGTACCCATCATAAGATTAGTAAATTAGGCAGGGGCATGAAGAAATGTGAGTCGCGCCATCAATGAAAATATATTTTTGAAGGACAAGTTTTGAAGCTCGAGTCTGACAACTTTGAGTTGAAATTAAATTACATGTTTGTTTGCAACTCCATGGGTGTGGTTTATATTGCGTTTTGTGATTACTGCCATATGGATTCTATGTGGCAAAACTGAATGGGCTTTAAGGAGGAGAATAGGATCATAGGAGGTTACTAGGCTATTGGCCCTGAGGCCCTTATAAGCCTAGCCAAGAGTTTAGCCCATGTTTAGACAAATCAGCACCCAATGCCCCTGTCCAGCAGGGACACTGGTGGAATCCCAGGGGTAGATTTTCTGTTTCCCATCCATTATTCAGGTTGCACATAAAAAGGGGTAAAGGCTGGGGTGCTCTCCACAGCTTTGAACCAGGTTTCTGTGACTGCACAGATGTCAGAATTTTTCAGGGTTAAATGAATACTGTCATGATACTGTTAGTTTGAATAACAAAATGCACTATATAAAAAATAAGCTACATTGTACAAGTAATAAGAAATTTTATTTTTTTGTTGTTGAACAAGTCCCCTATAATCCTAGAAAGGGACCTTGGAAATACAGGCTTGACTACAGGGAGGTTGTGTGGTAGATTGGATTGACTGCCTTTGCATTCCCTGGTCTTAACAATGCTATTCTCTTTAAATAGTGTACTCAAGTTACATGTAGCTAAGTTTTAAATTACTAAACATTATTTTACATGTTTTTTTTTACAGTGTTTGGCTATAGATTTTGATGTTTGTTATATCTTGTGATTTGTTGAATTGTAATTGATGTCTGTTTTTACTAATGTTATTATTTTTATTATGTATTAGGCAATAATTGACTAATTAGGTCTGCTTTGATAGGTCAGGAAATGTCAGATGACTTATGAATGCGATTATAAAGATGTTTTTAATGGAAGTTTAATGGAAGTTCTGACGAACTCCTTGTTTACTTATGGATGAAAGCACTTAACGTTTGTGTACCATTTTTGGGTATTACATATTATTAAAACGATTTTATCTTCATTCAACCCTGATTTTGACCTGCTGCTTCTGCATTGAGCTTAGTGGGACCGTGATTTTTGTTTGGTTCAGTGTCTGTTTATCAAGGTTTTGTCCCATCTTTTTGGTATATCTTGTGGTATAGATGGAGGGGATGGAGGGGTAAAGTTTAAGCTGAATTCATCAGCCAGTAAGTTAACTATATTATCAGTCTCAGTGTAGGTAACATAATTCCCAATCACCTCAGTGCATTTCTCAGTTGTGTGTTTGAGATTATGAACATAACTAAAAAGGCCTTGTGATTGTCTTTGTCTTGGCTAGCAATTTTAGCCTCAGCCTTGGCTTTAGTGGAGTGTATTAAGTACCTGAGCTGTTTATTTCAAAGACAATGGGTCTATAATTTCTGGAATTAATCTTTTACCTTTTGATCCAGATTCTCTTCCTATTATTGTAAAGCTTGTTGATGTGGTTCCACCAAGGAGATTTTCTTAGGTTTGCCATGTGCTCGTGTGCTTGGTCTTACAGGGTACAGCTGCACCTCTGCAGCTGTTTACATGCTAGTATAGTGTAGCAATGTACATGTTTGTGTATTCAGCATAATTAATGGAGATAAGTGGGGATTTATGCTTGCCAATGTATCACCTAGGAGTCAATAGTTTGTGTTAGAGAAATATGTAAAGATACCTTGGGTGGAAGGGATCTCTGGTTTTGGTTTTATTTAGAAAGAAATGGGATTTATAGCCAGAAATAAGAAGTGATGAAACTATTCAAGAATGGTGAAGATGCCCCTCTGTTAGTAAGTTTAAAATCCAAGATGTTGTACTCTGAATGGGTAGTCTGACTGACTGGGTAAACTACCCTGAGGGGGTCATTCAGGACATGTTTCTTCCTTTTTAATGAGAAGCTTGTTTCTCAGAATCTGGGGATTTCCACACTATTCAGAGTCTTGACTAAAAGACCCTGGGTGGGTGTAACTGTGTGTTGGTTATAACAGACTAGCTAGAGATGATCCAATCAAATAAAGCCAAAAGTGGAGCCCTATCTATGACTTTAGAACCTGTAGCAAACCACAGTTCTCTTAGTCCTATGACTTTGAGCGACAGGTCAATGCTTCAGGTAGATTATAATTTCAGAAACATTAGCTTTTACAGTGGGGATAGGGAAAACTGGAATTAGTGTTCAAACAATACAGAGAGCAGTAATTAATGTATTAGTAGGGCTAGGGCAGACACAGGAATAGGGAAACAATTACAATGTAACAAACAGAAAGACACCGGCATGCGACTTTAGGACAGCAAATGATAAACAGAAAACTGTTCTCCAGTAGAACAACTGGGTTGTAAACAGCTGTAGATGAAGACAAGCACAAATTATGCAGCAAAAAATACAATACTGCCACTGTTGCAATCCAAACTACAGTTTAAAACACCAGACTAGGCAGAAATTTACCTGTAAAACTGCTTATGGAAAACATAATAAATTACTAAATGATGCTCAGACTCTGCAATAGCTCACAGTTCTCTTCGACTATGAAATAAACTACAAAACTAAGGTCCCAAACTGAGTTCAAAATGCAAACAGCTGGCTTTTGCAATTAATTCTACTTATGGAGATAGAAGTTCAGTCTAATACAAATGATTTTCAGATCTTGCTATAAGCCACAATTCTCCCAAAATTGCAAATGAGGCTACAAAACTAAGGTCCCAGAATAAGTTACAAAATGCACATAGAAAACTTTCTGGGCTAAAGCATGGAAAATGCAGAAAAGTACAAAAAAGCAGATCACCACACAGGTCAATATAAGTGCAGCTGAATATACTGAATCAGATTTGAAATATTTTTTTTCTCCGTTTTAGGTGAGAACCATGTTTCTCACAGTTCTCTGACTTCTAGGCTTCTCAGATTCTTGAATAAAAGCTCTGGGTGGATGCAGCTTTCCACTGGTTATTGCAGATTTGCTAGAGATGGATCCACTCAAAGAAAGCCAATAGTGGAACTCTGCAACTGCAGAACCTGAGGAAAGTCACAGCTTTCTTGGTCCTATGACTTTGGGATACAGCTTGTTGACTCCAGGTAGGTTAGACTTTCAGAAACTTCAGCTCTTACAGTGGGAGCAAGGAAAAACTGTAATTAGTGTAAAACCGTAGGGAGCAGCAAGGAAAGCTGTACTTAAAATATCACTGGGGGTTAGGACAGACACAAAAACATGAGAAAATGCTTGCAATATAATGAACAGAAAGGCACTGGAATGCAACTTTAAGCAAGCAGGTGATATGCAGAATATAAAACTCTAGCAGAAAACTGGAATGTAAACAGCTGTAGTAGTACAGAAGCAATAATAATTAGAATACTGCAATCCAAATTACAGTCGGAGGTATCTGACCAGGTAGAGAGTTACCACTAACACTGCTTATGGAAAAATACAACAACAAATGACTAAATGAGGGTCAGATCCTGCGGTAGGTCACAACTCCCCCACAAGTGAGAATAAAATGACAAGACTAAGGCTCCAGACTGAGTTTACAACACAAACAGCAAGCTTTTACAAGTAATACTATTTATAGAGATAAAACTGCAGTAGAATGTATAGACAAAGCTCAGATATTGGAATAATTCTCAGTTTTGCCACAAATGTAAATCAAGCCACAAGAATAAGGAGCCAGAACAAGTTAAAATACAGTCAGAAAAAGTATTGGCTAAAACATGAAAAAATGCAAAAAAGTATAAAAACAAAGAGTATCGCCATGCAGGTTACTATAACAGACTCTAAAAATGCTAAAGCATAACTGATATCACAGTGAAATAATACCAATTTCCCTGCAAGCAAGGGACTGTAAATAAAAGAGGCACACAAATTGGATACTATTAATATTTGAACCAAGTCAGTGAAACCTGAAGCCTCAGACTAAAAGCTGCCTGAAGGTAACCAACAGGATCACACAAATCTTGACACAATATGCTACACCTGCTTACTTCAACCTATGGTCAGCACCTGACAGGGAAAAACAACTACAGATTTTCCTGTGTCTATGGTATCTCACGCAAGTGTTGACAAATTCCTCTGGCAAAGCATGCAAGAGGTAAACCTTAAAAAATGTGATAGGGCTTTTTTGTTGTTGTTTAAATCAAGGAAAGGAAATGGATGTTTTATAAAGTACAGGCTGGTTTCTGATAAGAAACCTTTGGATTCATACCTCTCAGCCTTTTAGCACAAAGATTCTGGGCGAAGCCAGAAATAATGGGGGACAAAGGCCCAAAAATAGAAACAAATTTTAAACATTGCTCCTGCAAACATACAAAGTTTCTAGAATAAAGGGTGTTGCGTTAGCTTGCATTTTTTGAAAGATGTGAAGTCTGAAACTCAAATGTCTGTCATAATTTAGTGACTTCAGTCTAAAAATAATTTGCCAGAAAACCACAAATGTTATGAGAAACAGACCAAAATATGAGGAAAAACTGGGCATTTTGCAAAAATTTGGACAGTTGAGAGGGATGTTGGGATTGAATTAAATAGCAAGTGAGGTTGGGCTTCTACATTAAATAAATCAGTAAAGCTTAAAATGATTCCCACCATCTCATTTTTTTCACTTTGTGGTTGCTCTGTCTACCACTTAAATTAGTAATAAGATATTACCTCAATGGTTTCTTTATTGACATTCCTAATGTCTCACATCAGACATTCTCTGAGAACAAACATAACTCTGAAGAGGCTTTGCCATCTAATTCACAATACTTCTATGACTTCATTAAAAATAATATCCGGCGAAGAAGTGACATGGTTGACTGCTGTTTGTTTATTTATCCTATATTGGCTAGGTTAATTCCTATAGGGTAATGACCTATTTTCAGGGGATAGCCAATGTGGTATGTATACTATTAAGGAGACGTTTGGCCAGGACAATAAGGAACTTTCCCTACTCCATTACAGTAATCATGACAAGTACCATCAGCAATCATCTGAATCCTAGTGGATTGGCAGCTGGGAGGATGTTGTGCATTATGGAAACTGGAAGTGAGGGAGCAGAGGTGAACACCAGCTCAGGTTATAGTGTGGTGACTGATTCAGAGTTATTGTTTCAGAAAAATTGTTTGTAGAGTTGAAAAATAATGCAGAGGAGTGTGTGATTAAAACCCTTGAATTGGGAGGGTTGTAGGAGGATATAAGGATAACCCAAAGTGAACTCGAGAACAGCAGTGAAGTCTTGTCAGGAGATATAATGGAGAGGATAAGGGAGGAGGAGAATAATGAAAAAAAAGGAAAAAACGTATGCCGGGATAGCGACCGGTACATTAAAAGAAAAGATAGATGAACCGTTGAACTTAAATGGAAGAAAATGGTGATGAGGCGATAAAATAAACGTGAAATGGTACTAAACAGGTATGAGGTACGGGACAGTGTTGTTTTGCTTTTGGGTATTATGCTTCAAGACGTAAGGGCATTTATTCTTATGAACAAAAAAAATTGTGACATTATTTTTGAGACTGTGCAAAGCATAGAGAAATTTAGAAGTAAATTTGAAAAATGAAAAAGAAAATCCATGGAATCCGTATATGATAAAGACTGCAGTTAGAGAAACAAAGAGAAAGATATGCATACAACAGGGGTTTATGGACTGCAGGATGGAACAGCAATGTCATTTTGAAAATGGAAAATGATAAGAGTACACATATACTAATGGGTATAAATACTGAAAGGAACGAGGTTTGGGAAAGGACTGGGGCAAATTAGAACATGTTATGTATGTGGAAAAGACGGGCATTTTGTGAATAATTGTGAAAAGAAGGTGTTATATTTGTGGAAAATGGTACATGGGGCAAAAAATTATGAGTTGAAATGTTCTAAATAAATGTAAACAAAAAGGACATTTAGCAATGAATTGTAAAGAAATAGAAAAAAAAAAGAAAATAAAATTAAAAACAGAAAGAGGCAGAGAAAGAAAAGGATAATATACAAAAAAGGAAGAAATAAAAGTGACTAAAGAGGAGGAACTTAGTGAAAAAGAACCAGACAAAGATGTAGAAGAAAATTCCGAATTTAGTGATGAAGAAGATATAAACTAGACCGGGCCTAAAAAGAAAGCTTCTATAGGTAAAAAAGTTAAAGACAGGAAAAGAAAGTTTAAGGGTATAAATGGAAAAGATAGGAAGAAATGGAATGGATAGAAAGAAAAAAAGAAAGGGAATGGAAAGAAATAAACAATACTTGAAAAATTAAAAAAGAGAAGGAATAACCTAAAAATATTATCAATAAATTTGAACAGATTTATAAATATAACAAGGAGAATAACAATAATAGAATGGTGCAAAATTATGATAAAATATAATTGTATTGGAAGACATAAGGTTTATAACAAAAGAAGAAAGAATGCAGACATATAATGTGGAATTTAGGAAATGAATGTTGTTACAAAATCACAATTTATACAGCAGAACAGTTAAGCTATTAAACAATGTTTTAGTTAGAATGGGTAAATTAACTGTACTGGATATTAGATGGCAAGCAAAAATATATAGAATTATAACAGTCTATGCTTACATAATACTTAAAGAAAGAGAAAGTTTGTTTCATCAAAATTAGATTATGTTATAGTGAACATAAATATAATAATAACGGGATTTCAAATGTGACTTAAGTGAAAGAAAAAAGAAAGGAAAAGATATAGAAACAATGAAGGAAGTACTAAAATGTGGAAAGTTTATTGTATGATAAGAAAACGGAAGGACACATGAAAGAAATATGTTTAAAACAGAGATTGGTTATTTTACGATATCAGAAGGGATAAATATAATAGAAGAAGATGAAGAAGACATAGTAAGGATATGATTTTCAGATCACCTAGCAATATGGATAGAGATAGAGGAAAATAAAGAATAGGTTAAGACTGGAAAATGAATAAAATGAAATAAATGAAAAAGAATGCAATATAGAGGGTAATGGAGAAGCTGTAACTACACAATTATGGAAAGAGCATTTAATGATAATACCATTCTATAAAAATTGCACTGAGTGTTGGACAGTATTTAAGAAAAAGCATAAAGAAAGTTATTTATATTGGGAGATAAATAAAAGAAAGAAAGAGAAAGAAGAATATATAGTTACATATGATAGAATTGTTGAAAATTTAGAACATAATACAATATAATTGTCTGAAAAAGAAATATATCAAAAATAAAGAAAAAGCAAAAAGTTTATATTAAAACAAAGACATGCATTTCAAGGAAAATGGAAGTATCAGCATATTTAGGAAAATAGCAAAAGAAAAATAGTATAATAAGACAATGAAGAATAAAAATGGCTAAATTAAGAAAAAATCAAATGCAAATTATGGAAATAGTGGTGGAATATGTAGAACAAATGGATAAAAAGAAGGGAAGCATAGAAATCCAAAAGGTTTGACAAATTAAAAAAATACAGACTTAATAAATAAAGAAGTGAAAAAGAAGATAATGACAGCATAGATTCAGTAGCAAGTTCAGATGGGGATCAATACAAAATGAGATCATTTTGTATCAATCCATGGGAACATTTGTAAAAAGAAAGAAAGAAAGAAAGAAAGAAAGAAAGAAAGAAAGAAAGAAAAAACTATTAAAGAAAGAAATAAATGGTGCAAAATTGGATGGAATGTCAGGAGTTCGTATGGAGATTAAGTATAAATAAACTTTCTGTTAAAAATAATATGCACTATAAAAAGAGAAATGAAAGAATGTGTCTGCATTGTGAGAAGAAGAAAGAGAAGAACATGTGTTTTTGACACGTAAAAGAGTAAGAACATTATGGAAGAAATGTGCAAATAAAGTATTTTTAATATAAAAGAAAAAGAAAGAGTTATAAATATGGATGTGATAGCATACGGATATTACAAGGGTATTAAAAAGAGAACAAATTAAAATAGATAGAAGGATACTTTATGTTACATGGGTTGTTTGGAATGAAAGGCCCAATGAGAGTATGTTTGATAGCAAATGGATTTTCCAGAGATTATAAAAAGAATAAAACAGTGGTTGTTGAAAAAGAAGTGGGAGCTAGTAAATGAAATGATGTTTCTCCATTAATGTTGGTAAAAACAGAGAGAAAAGATAACAATGATAAACATATGCAAATATGTAAATATATAATGTTTGTGTAAATAAGTTATAAATCGAATAGAAATAAAGAACCCCTACTCATTTCAATAGATGCCATGACATCTTTTGCATCCACCTGAACCACCACCAATTCAGGCAGATGGGACCTCAGTTTAACATCTCTTCTGAAGTGCGGCACCCTTTATGCTGCATTGCACTGTCATCAATGGAAATTAATTCATCTGCTCAGGGTGGGAATAGAACCCACTGCTTTCTGATCTGCAAACACCAAAGGCAAGTTTGCTGCCACCTGTTACACCACTGATACTATTGGTCTGTTACCGCTCACACCTGGTTTAGCACCTATGTTTCTAATAGACACAGGTAACTTGTAAATGGTTCATCTCCAGGCTCATGCTTACACTTAACAAGGGTATATGAACTTGTCAGAGATTTGAGATGACTGGCTAGGCTTAGAAAGGCCTTGTGGTCATTAGCATAGAAAACACCTGTGAACCTATGAACCCATGAAATGCAAAAATCATTTATATCCATCTTTCTCAAAATTGCTGCCTTTGCCAGTGCCAAACTCCAAATATCTCTCTATGCTCTCTCTTTCAAAAGACGTCATATAAAAAGTAATGGCAGAATGCCATTATAGTCCTACTGATTTTTTTTGACAGAAACCCTTGTCTGTATATCTAAATTAATCATTAATTTATTTTACAGATAGGAGAGCTAAATGCATTTCAAACAAACAAGATTCAGAATCAAAAGTAGTCTGGTAAAAACCAATAGCAATGTTTATTTCACTCTATTCACACAGTACTACTAGGTGATCTAATTGTATGTCTAATACTTAGTTTTGCCAGGAAGTTAGGGAAGACCCAAAATAAACCGTTGCATTAGAGTGGGTATGGGTTTTTTGTTTGTTTGTTTTTTTGGTGATGTTATATCATCTTTGATCTCCCTCCATCATGCCTACCCCTTTCAGATTTTCCCTTGTCATGCCTGGGTCCTCTCATACTAGCAGTCTGGGTCTTCAAGCAATTGGTTGCAGGGCATGCCGTACATATATATTTTTATTTAGCATAAGGCCTGTTGGTCATTGTTACTGACACTGAAACAGCCAATTATAAATTATGTATGAAAAATGTACTCTGACCAATCCTTGGTCTTCCTAGTGCCAAGGGAATTAAGCAAAAGAGCATTACAGTACTGAGGAACACCACCAAGTTACATTCATTTTAGCTAGTAGTCAGTGAGGGGGATTATGCCTGTTTATGACATATTCTTCAAGACTTGCCACTTCAAATTTACAAATATTTGTTAGAGAGTAGAACTGCTACAGAAAAAAAGCCTAAATAAACTAATAACATTTATAAACATAGATGTGTGCATTATATTTAATGATTACAATTATGAGCAGAATCAGTGAAGAAAAATGTATGTTTATTACACATCATATATAACACTCACTAACTTCACATTTCAGGAACATTTCAAATTAAGTTTATATTGCTATCCCTTAGACATTTCAGTAGATGATTCTGGCATTTACAAAGTATCCCTGATTTCTTTATTGTGTGTTTATGTTACGTTTAAGGCATATTTTTTGCCAGATTCCAAAAGGATTATGGTAGCATAGTGTAGAGTCCCTGCCACCCAGAGATGTTGCCTGATTCTGAATTACACCTCCCTGGGGTTTGACTTCATACTGTGAGGAATGATGCACCCTACAGAGTACATTGCAATACCTCTGTGCTAAAACTAATGGAGTGTTGCTGCACCAGCAGGGTGTAATGAAATTCTTACACATCCTATGGTGTCTGACATTTAGTGTAGGAGATTAAAATATCACACTTATTGGTTATTTCTGTGAAACCACATGACAGCCTGTTAAAGGGCATTGCTGCAGTTTGATGCATCTGTGTTTTTATAAATAATTTGTATTTATTTAACATTTCTTTACAGGGAAAGTCTGACTTGGAATGAAGCCAATTTTCAGTGGAGGCCCTAGTAGAAATAATCCAGACGTATGTTTTTACATGTGAGAGGAAACCAGAGCACCCAAAGAAAACCCACACAAATGCAGGGAGGACATGCAGACTCCACACAGAAGGCACCCTAGCCGAGAATTGAACTGGAGAACCTCCTGCTGTGAGGTAACAATACTACTGCTGCACCACTGCACTGTCCTAAATTTATTTTCTTTTTATACTCCTAAGGTAAAGGATGCAAACATTTTGAAAAAATATATACTGTATATACATTATAGTTCATATTGTGATGTTTCAGTTGTACTTTCTAGTCAGTTTTCTCTCTATGAACTCATATGCAGAATGTCATCACAAGAACTCACAATACTTCATATACACCAGCTGTGTATTCTGGCAATCATCATCAACATGATCTATTAGAACAACATCTACTTACTGACATTATGGTTTCACTAATAATTTGTCACATATGTGAATTTTCACTGTTAGATGTCCTACCTGTAGGACATAGCTGACAACACGAAGGCTATTGTATGTAAATTGCATTGAGGCTTTGTAGCTGTCCTTATATTCACTGCTGTAGTATTCTTAGCATATGGAATTTTCTGCCATGGAAGCCCGATGTCCAGCCAGCCTACAAAAAATTCATGTTGCTTTAAAGGTACACCGAGCATCACCCAGTAGGACATAAAGGTGACATTCAGGTGTACCATACGCAGAACTTCTTTGCTACCAGTCCAAAGTATATTTTCACCATTGGTCTGTTTACCTGCATCTGTTTTCTGCCAGTTGAATGCATTTTTGTTCCTCAGTGACTACATATGCATGTTTGCTGACTCCTTTGCAGTTGCAGACAAATGCTCTGTTGGGGTTTTTGTTTTTTCTTATCTTGTTTTGTGTTCCTTAGGGTTAATATCATCCAGGAAGGGTAAATGCCAGTGTGGGAGACAGATTTCCCATAAAGACTGCCACGACAAGTGTCTTATTTGTCTAGGAGCTTCTCATGACCATGCATCTTGTCTAATTTGTTAGGCGTTCATCCCGAAAACCGTTCATCGTAGACTTTCTTCCCTTTCCTTGTATCTTGAGAACCAGCATCTTAAGCTTCTTGCTAAAAACAATGGACAGAATCTCCCACCCCGAGGGTCAGCTGTTAGGGAAGAAGAAGGCAAAAAAGGTATAACTGGAATATTCCTCTGCCTAGCCTCTGCCAGGTGTTTCTCCCAAAGTTGTTACAAACCTGGAGGCTCACCTGGCTGTGTTGTCAGATTTCTCTGCCGCGACAGTGTTGGAGGCATCGTCACTAACCCACAGGCTCGTCCGACTGTGTTGTCAGATTTCTCTGCAGCGACAGTGTTGGAGGCATCATTACTAACCCATAGGCTCACCTGGCTGTGTTGTCAGATTTCTCTGCTGCGACAGTGTTGGAGGCATCATTACTAACCCATAGGCTCACCTGGCTGTATTGTTAGATTTCTCTGCTGCGTCAGTGTTGGAGGCATCGTTACTAACCCATAGGCTCTCCCGGCTGTGTTGTCAGATTTCTCTGCCATGACAGTGTTGGAGGCATTGTTACTAACCTACAGGCTTGTCCGGCTGTGTTGTCAGATTTCTCTGCCACGACAGTGTTGGAGGCATCATTACTAACCCATATTCTCACCTGGCTGTGTTGTCAGATTTCTCTGCTGCGACAGTGTTGGAGGCATTGTTACTAACCCATAGGCTCACCCGGCTGTGTTGTCAGATTTCTCTGTCGCGACAGTGTTGGAGGCATCATTACTAACCCATAGCTCAGCCGGCTGTGTTGTCAGATTTCTCTGCTACGACAGTGTTGGAGGCATCGTTACTTACCCATAGGCTCACCCAGCTGTGTTGTCAGATTTTCCTGCCGCGACAGTGTTAGAGGCATCATTACTGACCCATAGGCTCGCCTGGCTGTGTTGTCAGATTTCTCTGCTGTGATAGTGTTGGCGGCATTGTTAACAACCCATAGGCTCACTTGGCTGTGTTGTCAGATTTCTCTGCTGCGACAGTGTTGGAGGCATCGTTATTAACCCATAGGCTCACCTGGCTGTGTTGTCAGATTTCTCTGCCATGACAGTGTTGGAGGCATCGTTACTAACCCATAGGCTCACCTGGCTGTGTTGTTAGATTTCTCTGCCATGATAGTGTTGGAGGCATCGTTACTAGCCCATAGGCTCACCTGGCTGTGTTGTTAGATTTCTCTGCCACGACAGTGCTGGAGGCATCATTACTAACCCATAGGCTCACCTGGCTATGTTGTCAGATTTCTCTGCCACAACAGTGTTGGAGGCCAGTGAGGATCCGGCTGGCAGCATGTCTGAAGAGGCCTTGCAGGTATCTGTCTCAGACATTCAGGGGAACCAAGGTTGATTTTGTCCAAGGGCCTAGGGGTGTTCCTCTGTTTTTAATTGGGGAAGAAGTTCCTACTACAGTTCTTGGATGTCGTCCTTGGTCTGAGCCTTCTCAGTTTTTTGGAGTGGACGTTCCCATAAAAAGAAACAAAAACTTAAACATGTTTCTTCTGCTCCTAGGAATCCTCAAAGTGAATGGCAGGCATTTACTCAGGGGTTATTAACTGCTTTAATGTCCTTAAAGCCTCCTCAAGGGGTTTCAGTTCCTGCTCCTTCTTGGTCTTGGTCCTCTACTCCCCTTGAAAAGCCTAGAGAACAGGATTCTTCTGAGGATGAGTTGGATTCTGATGATGAATCCCTATTGTATTCTGCTCAGATTCCTTCTCCTTTGGACTATTTTAGACAAGGAAGAATCTATTAGTCAAGATGTTCATTCTGAGGAAATTTCCATTGGGGACACAGTCTCTAGAATGACGGATTTTGTTTTTAAGTGGGATTGTGCCCAGGTTTCTGATATCCATAAGAGGTACTCTGAGTTTCTGCAGTTGGAATCTCCTAAGCCTGTGGCTGTTCCTCCTGTTTTGGCTGCTTTCCCGAGTGCGTTTTCTGATGCCTCTCAAGCATCTGATTCTCTGCCCCCTGCTGGCAAGAAACCTGTCAGGTTTTATAGGGTGCCTGAGGATTGTTATTTTTATATAAATGTCCTGCTGCTGGCCCCACTGTAGTGTCTGTAGCATCTGATAAGCTGTCTCACTTGCTTCCTTTGCCCATGTTCTTGCTTTTGACAAGGACAGTAGAGGTTTACACTTCTGCTACCCTTGCTTTTAGGGCTATTAATTATCAGACCCATATGTCTAGGTATGTGTTGGCTCTTCTTTCTCAGGCCTGTCAACTTATTTCTGATTTTCCATACACTGAGGGTAAAACTTCTGTTTTGTCCTTGCTAGAGGCTTCTTTTCAAGTCATTCATCATTCTATTAAATGTAGTTATGATGTGGAGGATGCCTGTTCTAGGGCTGCTGCTTTTGGTTTAGTACTGAGGAGATATTCGTTCCTTATGCTTCAACCTCTACCTGATGATATTAAGGCTACGTTGATGGATGCTCCTCAGGATTTTAAGCTTTTGTATGGGAAAGCTGCTGCTGGTTTGTTTAAGTCCCTTCATGATAAGGGTAAGGCCTTACAGGAGCTTAAAATGTGTTTATTTCTCCTGTGCCTAAATTTCAGAGAAACTACCCTGCTAAGCCTGCCTTTGTTTATAGGTTCATAGGTGTGTACTAGGCTAATGGCCCTGGGGCCTTTACAAGCCTAGTCCAAAGAAGTGCCCTGGCATTGTGCCGCCCGTTGTTAGTTCCCAGTATGTCTATCAAGTAGAGCCACTGGAGTGATCCCTGGGTGAATTTTCTATTTCCCATCCACTCATTAAGATTTCTCTTAAAGAGGGCCAGTGAGGTGCTCTGCTTGACATGTATGGGAAGTCTATTCCGTAGCATGGGCAGTCTCTGGGTTATGAACCTGTCCCTCCAGCAAGTTCTGTTGGTTGTGGTAATGAGGTTGAGGTCACTGGAGCGTGTGGTGCAGTGCAGAGGGACTGGGATTTCTTTAGATCTAGCATTTCTAACAGAGCTGGTTTAGACACGGCTTTGTAAGCCAAGCAAAGATCGCCTCTAAGTAGACGACAGGAGACAGAAAATAGCTGGAGTTTTTTGAGTCTGTCCATTTAGGACATGTTTAAGGCCTAGGATCCTCTTTGTGAGGTACTTTTGTGGCCTCTCCAACTGATGCAGGTGTCTAGTGAGGTACATGCCAAATGGGGCATTATACTCTATGATTGGTCTAATGAGGAAAGAATAGAGAGAAATGATGACCTCTTTCTTCCTGGATGCAAAACCCTTGATAATGAGATGTGCCACATAGAAGGACATTCTGACCACAGTAGCAATGTGGTGGTCGAAGGAGAAGTTGCTGTCAACCTGTGTCCCCAGATCTATTATAACACCTTCAGTGTTCAGTGGGCTACCATCGATGTGGTAATTAGTGGGAACTGAGTTTTTCTGAAAGGGGATGACTACGCATTTTTTGGCATTAAGCTTAAGGCCATGGTTTTGACACCAGTCATTGTTCTCAGTGAGGCCTCGAGTGTTTGTAGACATTCCCGCCCTCCTACTAAAGGTAAGAAGAGCAACAAACGGGCTCCTCCTGCTAAGGCTCCTTAGTTTTCAGGGACTCTGAACCCTTCCTTTCTAGACAATCCAGGTGCTGTACGACTAACCATCCCTTCCCAGCCACATTCCTCTTTCTCTTCACCCTTCTCTTCCATTTTGGTTTCAGGAAACTCAGTATTCTTGGGATCTGTCAATAATTCATCAGCATCACTTCATGGTGTGGAAATCCCATCCTCCTTTTATGAGCATTCCTCAGCCTCCTTGGGAACAACTTCCTTTTTCCCAGAGGTTCTTCAAAATCTCTTGACTCAAGGTACTATTTCAGCAGTACCTGTGTCCCAAAGGGAGTCGGGGTTCTACTCCAGCATGTTTCTAGTGCCCAGGAAAGAGGGCACTTGGAAACCTACTCTAGACCTCTCTTATCTAAACACTTTTCTAAACGTTCCTTCCTTTTGGATGTTGTCCCTTCAGATTCTGTTTTCTCTCTTGCTCCCTCAGGCCTATATGGTGTCACTGGATCTCAAGGATGCTTATCTCCATATTCTTATCCATCCTCTTTTCAGGAAGTTTTTGAATTTCTCTGTTGCTTTCTGGAAGTTTTGGTTCTCTGCTTTGCCCTTTGGTCTTTCTACTGCCCCAAGGGTGTTCACCAAATGCCTTGCTCATGTGATTACTTTTTGCAGGCTTCTAGGGATCCAAATATTTCCTTACGTGGATGACCTGTTGATTCAGGCATCCTGTCCAGAGACCCTTTTGCAAAATCTTCATTTTGATGTTCGGCTTACCTTTAAAGTAGACTGGCCTGATGTTGGGCTTCCATGACAGGCAATCCCATATGTTAAGAATACTGCAGCAGTGAAGGAAGGACATATATGATTTTACACAACTGTACTGTTCAGTCATTCATGATGTCATGCCAGGAGTTTTCAGTTTCAAGAAAATGTTCAAATGGCTCTGCATATCAGCAAAATTAAATGCAAAAATAACATATTACATCAAAAACTATATCATTTAGTAATGTATATGGAAAGGAGGTGACACCCATTTCTAAGGACTTCTTCATAGGTAGTTATTAGACAGGCATTCTAGGAAACCCATGAAAAGCCACCCCTAAGTTACCAACTTCCTCACCACAATGTCTGGTTAAATAACTTGATCAACATGACACACAACAGGCAAGTGGAGGTTGAGGGAACAAAATGCTGTTATCACAGGGAGAGCTCAATAACAGATCATAGCCATAATTCTCTGTGCTAATAACTAGACAATTTCATTTATACTTGTTAGCAAAATTGTTCACATTCTGAAGAACGTTTGCTTTACAATTAATTTAATTTCCTCTTACACTCCTCATGGTAAAGATGCAAGGGATTTTACAAAAAAAAAAAAAAAAACATTGCAGTCCTCACTTGACTTTTTATTTTTACTATTTACATTTTTCTTAACTTCTGCGGTGGTGCAGCGGTAGTGTTGTTGCCTCACAGCAAGAGGTCGTCCCGTTCAATTCTTGGGTTGGGAGTGCCTTCTGTGTGGAGTCTGCATGTCCTCCCCGCGATCGAATGGGCATTCGAAAGACATGCGTTGAATGGGCGTGCTTTCGCTGAAGGTTGGGCGTCGGGCTAGCAACTCGACACCATAAAATTCAACTGTCAATCATTAGCGGACTGGAGTTTTGTTGTGGCGATCCCTAAGTGGGAAAAGCCGAAAGACAAACAAACATTTTTCTCTATTACCACCCCCCAAAAGTGATGTCATGTAAGATGTTAGATACTTATTTATGTACATCTGTAAAATGTTTTGTGCAGACAAAAATAACTAACTTCTTCAGAACATTGGTTTCTTACTTCCACTGTGATTTCACTACTTTTTCAGATATGTTAATTATTAGTGTAAGGTGTTCCATGTGGAACACCCCTTTTTAAGGAGTAAAACAACTCCTAGCAATGGATGTAACATGAAATATAGTAGCCTATCTATTAAGTTAGGTAGTGAGGCATTGTAGGTTCAGTGTTTCATCCTTATCAACAAAATGAAATACATTATCACCTTACTTTTTGTATCACAAATTTGAACATTTGGTACTATGTGTGTCAGGGGGTTATCTCCAACTTCAAGACTTTGTTACACTTGCTTCAGAAAGTGACCAATGCACTTTTATTCAGCTTATACATCTGCTGTTGATTTATTTGAGTAGCATTGTCACCTCAGAGGAAGTGGTTCTCTAGTTCAATTCTTCGTTTAAAATATTTGCATGTGGAGTTTGCATGCCCTCCCTCTGTTCGTGTGAGTTTTCTACAGGTACTCTGATTTCATCTCACTTTCCAAAAAAATGCAATAAGTGGATCAGTGACTCTAAAGTGCCTCTCAGTGTGTGTATAGGAAAGGTGTGGTAACCTTCCTTTGTTCCTCTACTTGCCTAGTAAATCCCATGGATGGCAGTGGCTGTTCCCATAGTCACCATAGGTGACAGACACAACTTTTACAGGATGGGTGGATTTCCAACCCGATCTGTTAGAATCAATGTCTCCTGGTGGATGGTGTGTTTGCTCCAGGTGCAAACAGTCATGACAAACAGTATAGGTTCATATGTTTGTCAAGCTTAAACGTTGTTGACCTTCCAGAAGCTTGACGTCATAATCCCATATTGATACATTCTACTCCCTATATCCATATCAACATTAGTCTTGAAGGAAAATGATGACCATATTCTGACTTTCAAATGATTCAGGAGACCAGTGCAGATGGCTTCCACCATCCTGCAATGCTGCTTCTAACCAAGTTGCAGCACTGACCCCAGTATGACATCATACTGGAGTAGACTGCTCCATAGATTTACTGATGCTTTTCTGAAACACTCTTTATAAACGACCCTTGTTACCTATTTCTGGTACAATCTGAACAGTGATAAGCCTGGTTCATAACTTCTGAGGTCCCCCTGAATTGAAAGTGCCACAGCACCGCTTGTATGTCATCCATCATATTACATGTATGACAGAGGGAGAACTTTGTTATGCATGTTGCAGTGGCATGCTGTGGGGCTGTGTGCTACTAGACCACAGTTAAGGTTTGTTACAAAAAGATAGGCCTAAGTTAGTCTTATCTGTTCAAAGGGAATGGCTCATGAACAGCAACTGCTGCACACACTCGCAGTCATTAGCCAGGACTCTCATTTAAATCACTGACCATGGAATAGCTCCATCTGTATGTTGGCTGTTGTATAGCAGCTATATGGGTCTCTTATGAACCACTTTCAGTACCACTGCTAGCAATCAAGTAGATCTCTCCGTATAACACAAAGACCTACTGGTTAGCATGGGTCACCTGATTCTTTGCAATTTTACACTGGCATTCAAAGACAGCATGAAATGTTAAAGTGCACAGCTGTACAGACAGCTGAATGGATTTTAGGAATCTTGCCCGGCTTTTGGCTTTTCCTGTTTAAGGGTCGCCACAGCAGAACTCCAGTTCGCTCATGATTGGCAGTGGATTTTTATGGTGCTGAGTTGCCAGCCTGATGCCCAACCTTCAACGAAGGCACGCTCATTCATGCTCGCACCTACCTGCATGTCTTTAACGTCACTCGATTGGGGGGAGGACATGCAGACTCCACATAGAAGGCCCTTCAGCTGAGAATCAAACGGGGCCCCCTCTTGCTGTGAGGTGACAACGCTAACCGCTGCACCACTACGGCTTTCAATCTTGCCTAAACTCTGTAATTCCATATTAAATGCCTATGTGACATGAGGAACTGTGAAGGCCTGCTATGTAATCATAGACTTTTTTACATCCTGAATTATAACTTATTTTAAAATTCCACCCTGAATTCTTGTCATCCTAAGGTACGATTGTTCTACAGTCTCATAGGGAGTTCCATATTTGTCTATCAAAATTTTTTAAGTTCATAAACTATATTACACATTTAACATCAATACAAACATTACAAACTGTGCAGTCCTTATGCACAGGGCATTAAGTCTTATTTTATTTAAAACACTAACAACATATGCAATAGGTCTGTCTCAAATGTAGAGTTTATTAATTTTTATCTTACTATTCTAATGATATCTGCATCCTTTCTCATCAACCTCATTAAAAGTGCTTAGTAAACTCATCCATGGTGAGTCGACACATAAAGGAAAAAAATAATAATTTTTAGAACAGGGTATGTTATGTACAAAACAGATCATCTTTATGTTGCAAATGCATGCCTTTTTTCTACTGAATATTTAATCATGTCCATACTCAAGTCTCCTAATAGGAAAGACTACCTTCTACATTTCATGATCTATGCTTTTCAATTCCTTAAGTACTATTTTAACAGCTTCTTATTTTTCAGCAGCATTGCCATAGCATAAGTACAGTTATTTATCTGCTGGATTTACATCAATCAAACTATTAATAAATTGCTATCATTCAAGTATTTACTGATTCTGCATATCATTTTCACATCGATCAGTATTTTGCTGCTGTCATGCTGTGTTTGTGTCATTAGCTATCTTTAACTTTATTCCTGTGCTGTCCTTCTCATGCCCTTTTGGTCCTAAGTACATAATCAAGGTCAACCACCTATTTAAAAATCTTTGTTTATTCCCTTTCAGTCCCCTTTGTTCCTTTTCTCTCAGGCTTTCTACCAGAAGTTATATGCCTTCAGCTATAGGACTAGCCTTTTGTTCCTTTCCGTATTGTATTTTTTTAGCTGTAAAACCTATTACTCAGATTGATAAATATGTTTTTCCTCTTCCCCTCTCATTCCTAAAACGTAAGTCTTTCCTGTTCATAGGTTCATAGTACGTTACTAGGCTAATGGCCCTAGGGCCTTATGTAATAACGCAAGTACCCTTATTGACCATAGTTAGATGATCATTGTTAGTAAAGTGATTCTGTAATCAGCACCAACTGTCACTGTCCATGACAGACATAGATTAGGTGCACCCCTGGGTGAATTTTCGTTCACCCATCCAGCTCTCAAGTTTACACTTGAATAGGGTCATTGAGAAGCTCTGCTTCACATGGAGTGAGAGCTTATTCCAGAGGAGTGACAATTGCTAGGAGATATATCTGTCTGTCCAGCATGTTCTGTTAATGTCACAGGCTAGGTTGAGATCCCTGGAGCAAGTTATTCTTGTCCCATTTGGTTTGCAGATGTGCAGCAATTTCATTAGGGCAGGTCTGAGACTGCCCTGTAGGCCAGGCACAGGTCACCTGTCAGCAGCCTATGTGATACAGAGCACAGTAACAGGGCTTTCAGTCTTTCCATGTATGTCATGTTTTGGAGGTCCTGGATTCTCTTGGTTAGAAACATCTCTGGTCTCTCCAGTTGCTGCAGGTGTCTGGTGAGTTACATACAGAAGGGAGCACTGTACTCAATTAGTCATCTGATAAGGGTAGAGTACAACAGAGTTATAACCTCCTTAGTCTTGGATGCGATGCCCTTATTTATGAGAATGAGATACACAATGTAGAAGGCTTTTCTTACTACTACGGACACATGGTGATTGAAGTTTAGATTGCTATCAACCTGTGTTCCCATCTCACACCATTGAGTTTGAGCTTAAAGGGGTGCTATCTACATCATAATTAGCAGGGGCTACTTGTCTGACAAAGGGGATAATGAGGCATTTATTTGTGTTAAGTTTTAGTCTGTGAGTTTGGCATCAATCATTTGTCTGTGTCAGCCCTTTCTGTAATATGTTAACATCACTGGGAATTCTATGATTGCGCCTAGTTTACAGTCATCTGTAAATGTGGTAAGCCATAGGCCATCTACCTTCACCTGAATTTCAGAGAAACAGATTCCAAACAGTAGAGGGCCCAGCACAGATCCTTGTGGTACCCCACTAGTAACTGGTCTATTGGTGGAGGTGGACTCCCTAACATTGACAGTGTGAGTTTTGTCAGTGAGCCAGTTTGCTACCCATCTAGTAATGTATGGGTTAATTCCCAGCAGGGAGAGTTTCTCTATGATACCTAAATGGGGGATTGTGTCAAAGGCCTTGGCTAAATCAAGATAGTTGATATGTACTGTTTTGCTCTTATCCAGGGCTTTGTTGACATTCTCAAAGAAGTCCACTAGGTTTAATAAGCAAGATCTACCCTTGACAAAACCAAACTGGCCTTGCAGATAAGGCCAGTTAGGCTTATGGGTTGACAGTTCCCAGGGTCAATTGATGGACCCCCTTTGTGCAAGGGGATTATTGTTGCTGTTCTCCACTCTGCCAGGACAAAGCCAGTTCTCAAGCTATGGTTACTGAGTGGCTTCATTAGGTCTTGTTTTTGATTTTTTAATAAGCAGTTTGGGATATCTGGTCCCATAGATGCTGTGTTTTTGGCCTTGGGGAGTGCTAGTATGACCTGTTCTTTGGAGATACTTGGTATAGGACTGGTGTCAGGAATGCTTTGGGGTATGTCTGGTGGTGATAGGGGTGAAGTTATTGCCAGAACTGTTGGCTAGCAGGTTGGCAATTTCCTCAGGTTCAGTGTAAGTGGTATCATTCACTATCTATAAGTTCGGCACACAGCTGGGCATTCCCTTTTAGGTTTTGGATGTAGCTAAAGAATGCCTTATGATTGTCTTTAGCTAGGGATGCTAATTTAGACTCGTAGCTAGCCTTAGAGGACTTAACAAGATATATGATTTGCTTGTTCAAGCTGTGGAGGGTACTCTTCCTCTGTTAAGTAAGTTTCCTCCTGTTCTTAGATATCAGTTTCTTTCTTTTGTTGTGGGCTTTGAAACGTTTTATATCATCACTTAGTAGGTAATAGTTTGCTTTGAAGAATTTTACAGTTTTTTTATTCCTGTGGGGGTGTCAGGTCTGATCTTTACTTTAAACAAGGCATATTTATGGTCTGACCTTACCAGGGAGGGCAACACATAGGGGATAGTGCAGTGCTCCCCCCCCCCCCTGTTGGTAAGCACTAGGTCCAGAACATTTGAGTCAATTGTGGGGGTGTGGACCAACTGTTCCAGGGCATTTGAATTAACAAAGTTCAGAAACCTTGTAGCAATTGTGTTTGTGCTCATGTAAGTTGCCCAGTCGATGGAAGGATGGTTGAAATCTCCCATGACCAAACTGTTTGGCTGTATACCGAGCGACTCTAGCAAGTCCAGGTAGGTGGTGTGCTTCTCCTGTTTCATGGTGGGGGACCTGTAGCTGACACTGCTGTGGAGGGGTATTTTAACTATAGTTAATTGGACCTGGAATAGCTCAAGAGAGTTGTACTGTTTTTCCAGTATTGAGGTGTATTTGGATTTAATAAAGATGGATACACCTCCATCTCTGGTTCTTTCATGCTCGTTTTGGGGTCTGAATGTGTGAAAGGCATTGTAGCCTTGTATGGCCAGGGTGTTCTCAGCGGCCTTGAACCAAGTCTCAGTGACTGCACAAACGTCAGTATCTTCCAAGGTAAGAAGTGCTTCCAGGAAATGCAGTTTACTGTTAAATGGTGTTACCGGACTGATTACCTCTCATATCAGTTCACTCATATCACTCCAACTAATTTAAGCCTGAGAAACTCCACAACAAAAAATTGTTTTGCCACTCTTGCTATCCTGTCACACTCCAACATTCATCCTAACTTATGGATACCATATTTTATATTCTAACTGCTGTATAAAAGTATTTAAGCACTACCAAGAAAACATTTAACGCTTTCAGATTTTATAGCTTTCCTTGGTAGTAAACATGGTTGCTTCCAGTGTTTTTCCTAATATCTCAGCCCATTCGTTCTTCAACCTTATATTAACCATTTTTCCAAGCTCAGCCAATTACTCTTTTGTTCCTTTATCTAGATTGCCTGCGTAATCTCGTTTGCATAGTTTCCCACGTCTCTCAGACTTCTCTCTTTCCTCATACCAGTCAGTTTCAGGTTTCTTTCCCCCCAGTTGATTCTGATAACTCAGTTTCATATTCATCCCCCTGCACTCCCGAGGTGCTGTAAAAATCTGAACCAGAGCCATTTGAGAAGTATGCATGCCTGCCTGCATTGTGACGTAGGGGTAGCTACATATTTCTTGGCTGGCGTCATAATGGGTTGCAGGTTCGAGTTCTGTCGTCAGACAATTCTAGAACAACTAATTTGGTTCACAGCTTGGGTTTGGTTATTATAATCAGTGATTATCACTCACTCAAGGCACGGCTTCAGAAATGGAAGGCTGTTGACCTAAGAATATATTTTCACATTTTGATTAGTTTTTACAGTTTAAGAGAGTAACAACGTCTGTTTTTAGATATTTTAATCTGATTTTGTTTAATATTCCACTTGGTTAAAGGTAACTTTATTTTAGTGGAGAGCTGCCGGTGATCGCCAGAAGTTGTGAAACATTTTCCTGCATCCGGATATAAATCGAAAAACGGATGCCAGGTAATACAGTAAAATGGGTGGGAGGGAGGTAACTAAAACGCACTTTAAAGCAATATATTTCTGACTGTCTTGTATATTGGAAGCAAATGATCCTTTCAACGATGCTTCGAGAATTCACAAACTGTTTTAACACGCGAGGTGCTTATTTGTAGTGAGTCCGTGCAGCTCAGGTATCAGGAACAAGATAATAACCTCCCTGGCGCGAGACGCAGGGGTAACACTGCTCGCGAGGGGGTTGTTAAGCACCCTAAGCGCTGTCGCGATCACGTCTCGCGCTGGGGACTAGAAATGGATAATAACTTCGTTTCTGTCAGCCTTCCATGTCTCTCATCTGTCACCGAGTTTGTTTCATATTTCGGTTGCTTCCCGCCTTGTATGTTCAGGTGTGTTTATTTTCATTTTGCTTTTCCCTAATTCTGGAGGTAAAACAATGGAAGACTCTTCGCTAGTATGGCGGCATCATCATCTTTACTCCTAATCTTTTAACATGACAATAACGGACCCCAAAGCAGAAGTGGTGTACAGAGTTTTTGGTCTTCTGAATAACTTTGGTACGGGACAATTGCGTGATTTGTACAGTTTCTCACACAATATTTACACAAGTCCTTATACCACTCCATTCTAATGCCAGAAATCTGGACAAAGCCCGACAAAACTGGGGGGACAAAGGCCCAAAAATAGGGACATATTTTAAATATTGCTCTTATAAATTTAGAAAGTTGCTAAAGCAACAGGGTTTGTTTTAACACACATTTTCTAAAGGATTTGAATTCTAAAACTCAAATATATGTCATTATGTAGTGACTTCAGTTCTCAAATCATCCCAGTGATTTCCCAGAAAATCACACATTTTATGAGGAACAGACCTAGACTGTGAGCCAAAAATATGGACATTCTGCAAAAATCTAGACAATTACGAGGTATGTAAAGCAATTAGTAATCTGGGAAGCTTTCCAAAAAGGCAGAGTTTAAGCAAGCAGTAATGCCTGACAGGGTGTGTGTTAATTAAGCAATAACCCACGTCTGAGTGTGGATAATGCTGGATTTACACAGGGTTGGTGTGGTTTGGTCACAAGGGTGAAGCCCGAGTGACCAAACAAAGACAACCGTGGGTAAATCCAGCATTACCCACACCCAGACATGAGTTATTGCTATTATACAATGACATTATTTAAAAAAAAATACTACTTTTCTTAAATAATGTCTTTGTATAACGGTGGCGTGCTGTCCTTCCACCACTGGACATCTACTAGTTGCTTTAGCTGATGTACTGCGCATGCGTTTGGGACTTGCGTTCCTATGCATACCCAGTAAATCAGTCCTTGAGGAAAGTAAGCAACGGAGAAAAGAAGATCTCCCTTGCTCTGTTTTTTTTTTTTTTTTTTTTTGGGGCAGTTAGGAAAGAGACTGCATAGAGGAAATACAAGGGAAATCAGGTATGTGTCTTTGATTTTATTCACATGTCCAAGCCAATGCAATCTCGCCTCTCTATCTTTGTCTCCAAACTGGCCAACCTGGGCTGACCCTCTAATATATTTATTCCTAATCCTGTCCACCCTCGTCACACCCAGTGCACATCTTAACATCTTTAACTCTGCCACGTCCAGCTCTGACTCCTGCTTTTTCGTCAATGCCACTGTCTCCAACCCATATAACATAGCTGGTCTCACTACCCTCTTGTAGACCTTCCCCTTCACTCTTACTGGTACTCGTCTGTCACAAATCATTCCTGACACTCTTCTCCACCCACTTCATCCTGCCTGTACTCTCTTCTTTACCTCTCTCCCACACATTCACACACGCATATTCTTAGTCCTGCTGACCTTCATTCCTCTCCTCTCTAGAGCATATCTCCACCTCTCCAGGGTCTCCTCAACCTGGTCCCTACTCTCACTACAGATCACAATGTCATCTGCAAACATCATAGTCCACGGGGACTCCTGTTTGATCTCGTCTGTCAACTCGTCCATCACCATTGCAAATAAGAAAGGGCTCAGAGCTGATCCTTGATGTAATCCCACCTCCACCTTAAACGCATCTGTCACTCCCACCACAGACCTCACCGCTGTCACACTACCATCATACATATCCTGTACCACTCTTCTCTGCCACTCTCGACTTTCTCGTACAATACCACAACTCCTCTCTGGGCATCTTATCATATGCTTTCTCTAAGTCCACAAAGACGCAATGTAACTCCTTCTGACCTTCTCTGTACTTCTCCATCAACACTCTCAGAGCAAACATTGCATCTATAGTACTCTTTCCCGGCATGAAACCATACTGCTGATCACTAATCATCACCTCCCTTCTTAACCTAGTTTCTACTACTCTTTCCCATAACTTTATGGTGTGACTGATCAGTTTTATCCCTCTGTAGTTACTACAGCTCTGCACATCACCCTTATTCTTAAAAATCGATACCAAGACACTTTTTCTCCACTCCTCAGGCATCCTCTGACTTTCCAAAATTTCATTAAACAATCTGGTTAAAAACTCCACTGCCATTTCTCCTAAACACATCCATGCTTCCACAGGTATGTCATCTGGACCAACAGCCTTTCCATTCTTCATCCTCTTTATAGCTATCCTTACTTCCTCCTTGCTAAACCACTGCACTTCATGATTCACTATCCGCACATCATCCAACCTTCTCTCCTTCTCATTCTCTTCATTCATCTGCTCAACACACTCTCCTCGCTTGTGAGTACGTTTCCCTCATTATCCTTTATCAGCCTTATCTGCTGCACAACTTTCCTAGCTCGGTCCCTCTGTCTAGCCAATCGGTACAGGTCCTTTTCTCCCCTCTTTGTGTCCAACTGTTCATACAACTTTCATATGCCTCATCCTTAGCCTTTGCCACCTCTCTCTTTGCCATGCACCTCATCTCCTTATACCCCTGCCTACTTTCTTCATCTCTCTGACAATCCCACTTCTTCGCCAACCTCCTTCTCTGTATACTCTCCTGTACTTCCTTGTTCCACCACCAGGTCTCCTTGTCCTCTTTCCTCTGTCCAGATGTCACACCAGGCACCTTTCTATCTGTTCTCCCTTACTAGCTGTGCTGTAGTTGCCCAGCTATTCGGTAACTCTTCACTGCCACCCAGTGCTTGTCTTTACTCTTCCCCTGAACTCCACCTCACAATCATCCTTTTTCAATTTCCGCCATTTGATCCCTGGTGCTGCCCTCACACTCCTCCTCTTCTTCTTGATCACCAACGTCATCCTACAGACCACCATTTTATGTTGCCTAACTACACTTTCCCCTGTCACCACTTTGAGTCCCCAATCTCCTTCAGACTGGCCCTCCTGCATAGGATGTAATCAACCTGTGTGCATCTTTCTCCACTCTTGTACATCATCCTATGCTCCTCCCTCTTGTTAAAATATGTATTCACCACAGCCATGTCCATCATTTTCGCAAAATCCACTACCATCTGGCCTTCTGCATTCCTTTGTTTAACACCATACCTACCCATCACTTCCTCATCCCCTCTGTTCCCTTCACCAACATTCCCACTGAAATCTGCTCCAATCACCAGTCTCTCACCCTTAGGTACAGTCATCACCACGTCATCCATCTCACTCCAAAATTTTTCTTTCTCATCCATCGCACAGCCAACTTGCGTAGCATATGCATTAACAGCATGCATCATTACACCATCGATTTCCAAATTCATAAACATCACTCTATCCGACACTCTTTTGACCTTCAAAACACTCTTGGCATACTGTTCCTTCAGGATAAACCCTACCCCATTTCTCCTCCCATCCACACCATGATAGAACAATTTGAACCCACCTCCGATACACCTGGCCTTACTCCCCTTCCATCAGGTCTCTTGCACACACAATACATCAAGCTTCCTTCTGTCCATCATATCAGCTAGCTCTCTCCCTATACCAGTCATACTGCCAACATTCAAAGTTCCTAACCTCACTACCACACTCCTAACCTTTCTCCTCTTTTCCTGCCTTCAGGCATGCCTTCCCCCTCTTCTTCTCCTTCGGCCAGCACCCTGTTGGTACTGGTGGTGGTCGTTGTTAACCCGGACCTCGACCGATCCGGTATGTAAATCTGTACTGTCATCCTCATATATCATTTGGCAAACGTTTTACACCTGATGCCCTTCCTGACGCAACCCTCCCCATTTTTCTGGGCTTGGGACCAGCACAAAGAAATGCACTGGCTTGTAATACAATAAAATAAATAATATAATGCTTAAAAAATAAATAAGTAAAATACAACAATTTTACATAGAGCTCATTCTCTGTCTCTCATACACAGTCTCTTCTGCTTTCACTCACACACACACACCTCTGTGTTTATGCACAAAGATCGGTCTTACATTCACACACACAAGATCGCTCTTACTCTCTCTCTCTTTTTACATTTTACACTCGCTAAACAGCAGAACCACTGCTTAATGACCGTAAAATAATAGCGGCTGCTATTTTTTTCCCAGTCTGAGCTCCACAGCAGCTTGACATGCTGCCGAACCTGCTGTGAAGTGGCGGACTCATTTTTAACCGGGCATTACTTGTACATTAATGCCCTGCTGGAGAATGTTCATTCTCCAATCAGGGTATTGATGTACAGGCTGCCCATTTTCTAATGAAAAATAAATAAATACTTTGACAATGAGTGAACGGTAAATGTGAAATGTTCTTAATCTTCTCTACCATTAGTTCACATCTCCCATCAAACTCACATGAAAATTATGTATGTGTATATCTGTACATCTGTAGGGTCGTTAGTGTTCAAAATAGCTGTTATGCTAGCAAACTTTTTTTTTTCAGTTTCTTATTGTTTTCTCATAGTATGTTGATTTCTTTTTTTATTTTCTTGCGTAGCTGTATGGATTCATATGTTTGTGTATGAACTATAATATGTAAATATCGTTGCTATAAACTTAGATAATTGGTAGAATAACAGGGTTTATGTTAGCGTGTATTGTCAGAAGGATATGAAGTCTGAAACTGAAACACATGTAATTATTTAGTGTCTTTAATCCTCAGATCCTGTCAGTGGTTTGTCAAAAATAAGGAAAGGACCAAAATATGAGGCAAAAATCTGGACATTCTGCAAAAAGCTGTACAGTTGAGAGGTATGCGATCTGTAGGTAACAATTAGGTGCTGTACAGGGCACAAATATGAGGCAAAATTAGATATGTCCACATCAGGGCCAGTTCAGTGGTATAATTGGAACACACTGTCAATTTGGTGCACTTGAGAGGGTCACTATACAGAACCCTTTTTGTCAGTACGTTTTCTAGAGGAATATGTGATTTTGCTTGAAAAAAGTCTACTTTTCATCTGTTTGGGAAAAATCTGTGAGTGCACACAACTGTAAATATCTCATATATTCATTATCAAAGCAGGATATTTCATTTGTCAGGCTTAAGTGACAGCTTATCTTGCTAGAATAATATCATTAAGATATGATAATTTATAGCCAAATAGGTAGTGAGGCATTTTGACTTCAGTCTGTCAAGTTGTCATAGTAGGAGTTTTCAGCTTCAAGAAAACTGTGAAGGGTTTAGTAAGCAAAATAAATAAATAAAATAATAATAATAATACACATATGGTGGGGAAAGTATGCCCATCTTTAAGAGGTTTCCATTTACATTTTCAAAGAAGGAGCTACATGTTTACATATTGGAGTTTCACTAAGTTATAACTACACATATTAATTTTCAATGTGAGGTTTCCGCTTGCAAGATGTAGTTGTCAGCTTTAATTCTGAGGAGGTAAAAAAGCACCAGTGATGCATCATCAATCTACAGACACATTGGATCCACCCCAGTTTGCGATTGTCAAAGGAAGGTCATCCCTACTTAACGTGATAGACATCTTTGAGAAAGTAACCAAAGCAGTGGATAAATGGTGTACAGCAGACCTGGCTAAGGCATTTAACACAGCACCGCACTCAGGTTTTGAGAATAAACTTGCCAAACTAGGTGTAAATCCCTATACAACTTGCTGTATTGCCAGCTGACTCACAGATAGGACCAAAGAAGTCAGGATTGGTCAAACAACCTTCACCAAGAGGTAGGTCGCCTCACCTTTGAAGTACCACAGGGCTCAGTGATGGGTCCACTCCTGTTTGGCATCCACGCCTCAGAGGTCAAGGCTAATGTCAAGGGCCTCTGCCTCACCATGTTTGCAGAGGCCTACAAAGTGAGAGCTATCATAAATTCCACATGACACTAACATTCTGAATGAGGGTGTTAACACATGACAAATGACTAGTGCCAACGCCAGAGATTAAAACTCACTGGAAAGAAATGCATTATAGTGCCTTCTGGGAAAAAGCTCTACTCAGGCAAATTACTCCATTGATAAGACACCTCTAACAGCTGGCCTGGCAGTTAGAGATCTGGGAACATATTTTAAACAGTAATCTGGCCTTTGACCAACATGTAGCCAAAGTAGTAAGAAATTCATTCTGTGTCACCCAACTTATTAGTAAGAAGCAGAATACAAAGGATTAGTCCAGATAAAATCAGTTTAGTTATTAGGTATAGGGGACTGTCTCGTTGATACCCTCCCTGTGGATGAACTAACGAAGCCTTGTTAAAGTTTCATGTAGTATATTCAATTAAGTAGGTAGATTGATGTGTTCTTCTTCTAATATATTACATTCAACAGATCAATTATTTAAAGGTAGTTACAGACAATGAAGTGAGGGTCTAGGGGAGCTGAGTGAAGGAAAATCTGGGAGATGGAAACACAAGGAACCAACCCCAAGCGTAGAGGTTAGTCCCTTATTTACATATTCCTGAAAGACCCTTAAGAGTTTACCAGCTCAGCAGCTTCTGGAACCTCATCCTCAGTTAAAACGTTTTTCTTTTTATTTCTAACAAACAAAACATGGCAACATACAATGAGCTACAACTACAGAGCTATATTTAAAAAAAATTTTTTTTTTCTGAGCTTCACCACGTCCATCTAACACAATGGTTTACATTTTGCTCATATGAAAATGCCTGGTTTTACAAGGCTTATCACCAGACATTATTAGCTGTTTTGTAACCCATATTATGAAAGGCTGTGTCTGCCTTTGTGGGGCTCATATTCCTTGGAGCTAATTATGAAAGCTTTTTTTTTCCTGTTTCAATTGTCCTTATTGAAGCTTGTATGACATGTAATATGAGAGTCTGTGCCCACTTTTATCGGGCTCATATCTCCTGAAATACATTATGAAAGATTAATCTTCTTTGGTATAGCAAAAAGGCTTACAGTGCCTACTTGTAAGAGGTTCACATAAATGACTAATGTTACCTGACCTCATTCTTCCTAATGATGGCAGACCTTTTTATATGCAGGGGACATGGTCACTTAGAACCACATTAGTTGACTCCCATTTTTTTGAACAGTACACGCATCCAGAGAAATAGCTTACAGTGGAAACAAGCTTATGTTTACAGAGCTCATGGATGTGCTCACGTAGGAGGAAAAATGAAAGTAAAGTTTGAGACCTCAGAACCTTTTGTATAAGTTTTCTGTGCCCATAGAATAAAAATACACCAAGTGGTTAACTGCAGATTATGCAAAAATGTTTAATAAACATAATCTCAGACCTTCTTTGAACATAGGCAAACCATGCCTGTGGTGTAAAGAATATAACAGTGTGGAGTGGTGCCCTAGGATTATCAATTTTCATTGTACTGCAAATTACGGAAATATTGTTAAATCCAGGCCAAGTGGCTAGAGTACCTAGAACTAGCTGCTGTGGGGTAGCTGCAGTGAGAAGGTGTTCCAGTATGGAGTCTTCACTGTCAAGCTTCTTCCTGAGCCTAGGGGTTACTGGGGGTCTTCTGTTCAGATTCTTCCTCTCTTCAGGTTCCAGGTGGTGAAGTCAGTGCAAAAGAGGGCTAGATAGCTCTGTGCCTGGCTAGACAAAGGGCTGGAAACTGGGAGGGATCAGGTGGAAGGGCAGTTAACTAATCTCCTGAGAGACATGGTGGTGCCATGGGGCCTGGGGTGGAGTTTGATGACGTAAGAGGATGATGTAATCAGTATGTGTGTGGGCTGTCAATCAAACTACAAGGCTAGTGTGTGGCCCCCCCCTTTTTGTTGGGTTGTCAATCAAACTACAAGGCTAGTGTGTGCCCCCCCTTTTTGTTTTACTCTTAACAGCAAAAAAAGGAAAGTCCCAGTCTCAATGAGTAGTGGAAAACATTTTCAAATAAATGAAAGTTGCTGTTTAAGTTTGTGCTCACTATGAGGTAAAAATGCTTTCAAACTCTTGTCATTTACTGTTTAGATTTGTACCCATCTTGAGATCTGCCTTTAAATAAATGACCTGCTGAATGTATTGGAACAAGAATACTTATCCAGCTACCTACTTAACTGAATAAACTACTTGAAATTTCAACAAGGCATCTTTATTCCTCCCACAGGGAGGGTATCAGACAGACAAAGTCTCCTAGATCTGCTAGCTAAAGTGATTTTATCTGGACTGATCCTTTGTACCTCATTTCTTGTTAGTCCTGTCACCCTCTGGGTCACAGGTGGGATACCAGTTTTCACTTCAGCCCTCTGGATCACAGGTGAAATAGACTCGACTTGAACCTTCTGCATTACCTTTGTTTTCTGTTCCAACGTAGTAAGGTCATGGCATCCAGAACTACAGAAGTTCTATTACCGCTCTACTTGCCCCTTATCAGACCCATTATTGAGTACAATGCCCCCTTCACCATGTACCTGACTAGGCATATGCAACAATTGAAACACACACACACAGAGGTTCCTCACCAGGAGAATGCAGGGTATTAACACACTGTCCTATACAAATCGAGTCTTGTCTCTATACTCGATCTCCTACAGGTTGTTGAGAGGTGATCTCTACTTGGCATGTAAAGCATCCTTAAATCCAGACCTGATGGAGCTTTTGCACATCCGCAAAATGGGTAGCACCAGAAACACTAGATCCAGGGATTTGAACTTTGCTTGCAGCATGAATTGAACATGCTGGCAAGACAGGTATGTGACTCAGAAGGTCTCCGTGATCTGGAATAGGTTCCCCATCCATGTGAAGTAGAGTCCAACCCCAACCTTATTCAAACATAACCTTGACCATTGGATGGGCAAGTTCATCCCCTAGCTGGCCCCCATGTCTCGGACAGACAGATGCTGACAGTAAACACTCCTTAACTATCATTGGGTAGGTAATCATTTTTCTCTGGGCTTGTCCCCATGTCTCTTATAGATAGAGGCTGACAGTAAACATTCCCTAACTGACATACTCTCCAACATTAGAGCTCTCAACCTCTTAACATAAAAAATCTGGACAAAGCCAAAACTAAGGGGAACACAAAGCACCAAGAAGAAGGGCAAATGTTAAACATTGCGCTTATAAACTTGGAAAGTTGTTAGAATAAAACGTTTTGTGTTACCATGCATTTTCTAAGGATATGCAATCTGAAACTCAAATGTTTGTTATTATTTAGTGAATTCAATCCTCGCTCATTAGCTACAAAAATCCAGAAAATTACAAATTTTATGAGGAGCAGACCAGAAATGTGAGTCAAAAATCTGGATATTCATCAAAAATCTGGACAGTTGAGAGGTATGCCCCACATTTCTAACCACTTCCTAACATACCCCCCCCCATTAAGACACACATGGTACAAGGGAAGGCAATTATGTTGGGTTGCATAGTTAGGCTTATCAAGACCCTACTGGTCGTTAGGCATGTATATACCCATAAACCTATGAACCAGTGCATTTAGAATGAAAATGCAGAAGCCTGTACATTCATTTAAGTAGTTAAGCATTATGGGTGCAGTCTTTCATGATGACATGGCAAGGATTTTCTGTTCTCAGAAAACAAAATCCAGAGGGCTAGCCTAATCAACAAAATAAAATACAATCCAAAAACAGCACACTTTTTGCATCAAACAATGCATAATTTAATATATGATAAGGAATTTATTTCCAGCTCCAATGGTTTATTACTTCTAGTTACTTGAGAAGAGTCAGAATATAACCAACACAACATTCAAAATGAGAAATGTTTCTCGTAATCAGGTACAGTTGTGAGGTATGGTTCATCTCCTCCCCAAACAGACAAGACAAATTCTGATGATCGGCTGTGATCACCAAATGTTGTGAAAAATAGGTGCAGAAATGCACACTGCTGCCATAGAGGGTCGCAGGTAATGCTACAGAGAAACATATCTCTCAGCTGTGCCTGGTTTTGCAGAAATGCCCCTGATTTTGCCTATTTTTGCCTTGGGCCCAATTTTCTAATCGTTGAGGATTACAGGAAAGTCAGGGGCTGGGATTCTGAAAAGTCTTATACCTTACAACTCCAAGTGTTTAGTGTAATTAAGGGGACATCATAGTGTTTTTGAAGGATTTAAAGGGAGCAATAAATAGACTTCACATTTAATATGTGTGTGAATTGTAACACTGATAATGTAGATTATAGATAAGGCAGTAATTCATTGTATATTGACTTTGCTTACATTATGGTTAAACACATGCTCCCATCCACAACACACATATTGTTTTATACATATATTTGTAGTATATAAATTGTAACAACTTATATTGATTTCTTTTTCAACACATCTGCAGTTACATGCAACTAGTTATGATTGGAGTGGGTATGAAGTGTAGTGCCATGGGCATTTGAGAACAGCAAACAGCTGTATATACTATAAATGCAACATACCTATGGAAAAACTACAGGTATGGAAAATTTTGCATCAGAATCCACAAAACCTGCCCAGAACAAGCATTATAGTGGAAGACTGCATTCTACATACAGCAGTTTCCACAGGAAGCCCCACAAATGTAAGCAGTATCAGTACATGCACATAGTATCTTCCATCATTACATGCATGTAGTATCCTCCGTCATTACATGCACGTAGTATCCTCCGTCATTACATGCACATAGTATCCTCCGTCATTACATGCACGTAGTATCCTCCGTCATTACATGCACGTAGTATCCTCCGTCATTACATGCACATAGTATCTTCCATCATTACATGCACGTAGTATCCTCCATCATTACATGCACATATAGTATCCTCCATCATTACATGCACGTAGTATCCTCCGTCATTACATGCACGTAGTATCCTCCGTCATTACATGCACGTAGTATCCTCCGTCATTACATGCACATAGTATCTTCCATCATTACATGCACGTAGTATCCTCCATCATTACATGCACGTAGTATCTTCCATCATTACATGCACATAGTATCTTCCATCATTACATGCACGTAGTATCCTCCATCATTACATGCACATATAGTATCCTCCATCATTACATGCACGTAGTATCCTCCGTCATTACATGCACGTAGTATCCTCCATCATTACATGCACATAGTATCCTCCGTCATTACATGCACGTAGTATCCTGTGTCATTACATGCACATAGTATCTTCCATCATTACATGCACGTAGTATCCTCCGTCATTACATGCACGTAGTATCTTCCATCATTACATGCACATAGTATCTTCCATCATTACATGCACGTAGTATCTTCCATCATTACATGCACGTAGTATCCTCCGTCATTACATGCACGTAGTATCCTCCGTCATTACATGCACGTAGTATCCTCCGTCATTACATGCACGTAGTATCCTCCGTCATTACATGCACATAGTATCCTCCGTCATTACATGCACATAGTATCCTCCATCATTACATGCACATAGTATCCTCCATCATTACATGCACATAGTATCCTCCGTCATTACATGCACGTAGTATCCTGTGTCATTACATGCACATAGTATCCTCCATGCAGGTCTTCAACATCTTCATCAAACACATTGGAGGAGCTGGATTCATGGTTATTCATCAATGGCATTTTCTCCAACCGAGAAACCAGTGAATAAAATATTGTTGAAAGCCACCTTCAGTAAACACGATCTGTAGCTTTTTTTTTTCAGGGAGCAAACCCCCCTGCACTCTCCTACCTTATATATACCAACTCCACAGTTTCACAGCAGTTGAGAAAGGGCAAAAGGGTACTTTCTCTCAAAGTTGCTTTCAGTGATAACGTTGCACTGTTTTCAATCGCTGAAACAGAGTTCAGCAAAATGACATTCCCTAGGAGCTCTTTAGTCATGTACATATTGAGCACAAGAGCTATAAAGTAATAAAATACTACCGATGCGACATTAAATGGGTGTAACTTATCAGACATTTACACTATTTCCTCATGTAGAGGTAATTCCATATATATGAGCATTTCACAATATTACAGACTTATGTGACCTATCAGCTGCCATGTTTTGTCCTTCAGCACCGTATAACAGTAATGGACATCATTAGCATGCAGTGTTTGATAATTTCAGGGGCTGATAACACACAGCTCCAGTATCTGCCAACTCTTATTCAGTCCAAAAGTATGTACCAAAATTCACCAGTCCTGGAAAGGAAGCCAGCTCTGTTGGTGTAGAGGGAAAATGCCTTTAGTAGGATCAGGAAGCCTGATTTCAGTTAGTAGCCTGATCATCTGTCAGCTGGTGAGGTGGGGAGGATTGATGAGGGTTTGTCTGCTCATCCCAGTGGAGGCACAAAGATGACATGCTGGTTTGAGACACACCATTCATGAAGCCTCAGTGAAGCCCAGAACCATGAACGGTGGCCAAAGCAGATGAATGTGCAGGCTATGGGGAGTGGAGGGGGTGCCACAAAGTTATGGGTGGTGGACACCTAAAGGGTTGTGCATGCCTAACAACTCACACTGTTCTTCTGAATAATGCCAGCATGGGGGGGGATTGAATTTCCTAGTATTGCATCAAGCCATCCTCTACGGATGGCAGTGTAGGCTCTCAGTCTCACTGTTCTCCTGAACAATGCACTACTCCTTACTAGTTTACAAGCCTGTCCAGGGGGGAATACTTTGGTGATGCTGTACAATGGTGGTATCATGGGGACGAGGGATCACGAAAGCCACACTACCTCAGAAGTCATCACATCCAGCAGAACCACCACAGAGTTACAAACAAGAAAAATGTCCTGCCAATAAATGTGCATAATAAGTCCAAATATAGATCCAAAACCACGATTGTTGAGTAAAAAAACCTTTATGTAGACACCACAAAGCTTTCAGGTTAAACAACCCTTTTTCAATGCATAACATCAGGTATATTAAACACGCCTATTTATACATAATAACTATCATATGACCTACAGCCATAATCACATGATAGGTGAAAAGCAGTAAACATATACAAAATATTACATATAAAACTTTAAAATATGCATTAAAATACGAAATACATAAAAATACATTATTGTTACTTTAATCTAGTATGCTGTATCTTTGTCAAAATAGGTTTTATTGATACACTAGCGTTTAGACCTGGGTCTATGTCGGCCGCAAGTCTTACTATCCATTCATATTCTTTCAAAACTAGGAGGTTAGATAAATCACCTCCTCTATTTGTTGCCGTTATCTGATCAATTATTCTAAATTTAAAATTATGATTGGTTCCATGGATTTGTATGTGCTTATATAAAGCATTATTTTCATTACATAGTCTGATACTAGACTTATGTTCTATGATTCTCTCTTTGAGTTTCCTTGTGGTTTTGCCCACATAGAATGAAGGGCATGTCTCACAGGTTGCTATATATACTACATTATTAGTAACACAAGTACCATGGCCATAAAATTTAAATATTTTCTTCGATATGGGTTGTATAAAATTATCAGTATTTGAATGACATGATTTATCATTTACATATTTAAATATATCTCCACAACAACTACAATTGTGACAATCATAAGTACCAGGCCTCATTATCACATTTTTAGTAGCCCTTATACTGTTAAAGTCCTTGTACCCCAATATATATTTTAATGTTCTCATATTTCGATAACTGAACTGGGGTCTGTCTCCTGCTATCAACTTAATTTCTTCTTGTGCTAATAAAACCTTCCAATATTTGGTTACTATGTCTCTAATGGCATATGTCATAGGATTAAATGACATAGTGAATCTTAAATTAGAGTCAGTATTTGATGATTTCCTAGGAATATCTCCCTCATTAGATGTCATATGGAAGGTGGGTTTAAAAAGTGTATCTCTACATGATATAACATGTTGTTTAACATTCAGAAGTAAGTCCATGGAATAACCACTTTTTATAAAGTCTTCATGGACTTCTTCAATCTGTTTTAAGAATATTTCATTCATGGTATTAAGTCTACTAATCCTAGCCATTTGGGCTTTGACTATGCCTTTAAACACATGAGGCGCATGCATACTGGTTCCATGTAGATATCTGCCAGATGCTACTTCTTTTTTAAAAACCATAGTTTCAATATTATTATTATATTTTTTAACAGTGATATCCAAGAAATTTACAGATTCATTTGAAACTTCTATCTTAAACCTTAAAAAGTCAGTAGTGCCATTTAGGTATGATATATATTCCATGAGGTCAGGTAAAGATCCTTTCCAAAGGAAAAAACAGTCATCTACAAACCTCTGATAAAATATAAGGTTATCATTTAAGTATTTTTCACCATCATTCACATAAACCTTTTCCCATTAATAAAGCACGAGGTTGGCATACGTATTTGCCACAGGTGTTCCCATTGCTACCCCTGTTTGCTGTAGATAGTAATTATTATCAAAAAGAAAAATATTATTCTTCAATGCTAAGTCTAATAACATACAAATATTCTCAGTATGTCTAGCTGTGAAGTGTGAACAATTTGTTAAGAAACTTCTTACTGAGTCTATACCATAGTCATTAGGAATAACCGTGAATAGTGAATTAATATCCATAACGACCATATATATACTATTGATATCCATATTTAGCTCCTTTAGGTTCAGATAACATTGTCTCAACTTAATCAAAAATCAGACGTATCTTTAAGTACTGTTTTACATTTAAACAATAATGGTTGTAGTTGTTTTTGTAGATATAGGGAGACTGGTTCAGTTATCCAGCCTTTTCCGGACACAATCGGTCTCATTGGGGGATTATCCCTAGATTTATGTACTTTAGGGACTCCATAAAGTTGTGGTATTATAGGGCATGGAACAGTAAAGAAATGAAACAAGTCTAATGTAATGTCATTTGAGAGCTGAAGATCATATATACACATATTTACATAGCTAATGCATTTCTTAACTTCTAATATGGATACTTACTTAAATGCTGTTTCATCTCTAAGTAATAACATAACTGACTGTATATAAACACATTTATCCATGATAACTATAGAGCCTCCCTTATCTGCCTTCTTAATAATAATATTAGGATTATCCTTTAGCTCATTCATTGCCTTATGCTCCGATTGTGTGGTATTAAAAGTTATACTAGTTCTTCCACAATCATAAATTTTTCGAATATCCACTTCACATAGATTGTTAAATGCTATTAAAACAGGTGGGTAACAAGGTATAAACGGAACTCGTCTTTTACATACATTATTATCATGATTGTCATTTTTAAAGATTAATTTTAATGCTATTAATCTAATAAAAAGTTTCAAATCTGTTAACATTTTTACCATATCTTCTTTATGGGTAGGTATGAAGCCCATTCCTTTCCCTAGAATGGCAATATGTTCCGTAGTTAAAGAAAAGGTTGACAAGTTAATTATGCCTGCCATCATCGTCTGGCTAACTTGGACTGTTTTGGTGGGCTATCATTTTTGCGTTTAGACTCCACTACTGTGTTTACATCTCTAAACTTCGTTCTTCCCCTCGATGTTGACCTGGTTACATCCCTCTTATCTTTATCTTTTACACGTTCTGCTTGTTGTAACTGGAACGGTTTTATAAAAAAGTTCGCTATGGTCTTTTGAGAGGCATGCGGCGAAGAACTCGCCTTCCCTTCTTTACCCGATTTAGCGTGATTATCCACAGTAGCCTGTTCCACGGCTTGTGTTCTTTCTTGCGTATCCGGCGTTTTACGCAGACGATTAACATCCAATCCCGATATAGTATCATGTTCTTCATTCGCTGGTAAATTTAAAGGCATATTTACTAGTATAGGAAAGTCATCTAGTGAGTCTAAGGATACCTTAGCAGATTGTTGTTCTTCTGTTGCATGTGTTATTTGCTTTCTCACTGCATTAATGGACGTACTTCCACGATCTTTCACCTATCATGTGATTATGGCTGTATGTCATATGATAGTTATTATGTATAAATAGGCGTGTTTAATATACCTGATGTTATGCATTGAAAAAGGGTTGTTTAACCTGAAAGCTTTGTGGTGTCTACATAAAGGTTTTTTTACTCAACAATCGTGGTTTTGGATCTATATTTGGACTTATTTCAGCATTTGATTCGTATATGAACTTTTACTAAGTTGAGTTCTATCTCAGCCTATTGTCATTTATTGCATTTGCAGTTTATCAGTCTACTACAGCCAACTACAGTGAACTATGGACTCTCAAAATCGGCTTAAGTTTCTTTTTGAAAAAGAAATTAATCCTCTTTTACAGCTAACTTCGAATAATATGGCAACTACGAGTATGGAACCTATTCCAATGATAGAAACGGTTGACTTTGAGCGTCAGATACAAATTGTGGAGAGAAAAATGGGAGCGTTCAAGCGTCTGCAATGGCAGCGCTTTAGTTTTGATGCCTACATAAAACAAGGCATAGCTCCTCGCGGCTTAAGAATCCAAAAGATGCCGTCATACGGCAATACGTATCCCGAGCTGCTTAAACAGTGGCAGTGCCTAAATCTTCAGTTAAGTAAGGACTATATGTTACTAATGAATAGTTTTTTCAGTAAAATAGAAGAAGAACTAAAAGCGGAAATCATTATGAAAGAAGATGAAATACTATCTACCCCTGGTATCACCAATAAGCAATTACTCTACGATTCCATGTTGGATAGGCTAAGGTCATTGGACGACCGGCTTGAAGTGGTGAAAAAGAGAAAATTATTGCGAGATATGGGCGATTATCAAGTAGGGAACATTTTCTCTTGGCCCAGAAGTGAAATGGCTTATAAGCCTTCAGATCGTAGAAGTACGTCCATTAATGCAGTGAGAAAGCAAATAACACATGCAACAGAAGAACAACAATCTGCTAAGGTATCCTTAGACTCACTAGATGACTTTCCTATACTAGTAAATATGCCTTTAAATTTACCGGCGAATGAAGAACATGATACTATATTGGGATTGGATGTTAATTGTCTGCGTAAAACGCCGGATACGCAAGAAAGAACACAAGCCGTGGAACAGGCTACTGTGGATAATCACGCTAAATCGGGTAAAGAAGGGAAGGCGAGTTCTTCGCCGCATGCCTCTCAAAAGACCATAGCGAACTTTTTTATAAAACCGTTCCAGTTACAACAAGCAGAACGTGTAAAAGATAAAGATAAGAGGGATGTAACCAGGTCAACATCGAGGGGAAGAACGAAGTTTAGAGATGTAAACACAGTAGTGGAGTCTAAACGCAAAAATGATAGCCCACCAAAACAGTCCAAGTTAGCCAGACGATGATGGCAGGCATAATTAACTTGTCAACCTTTTCTTTAACTACGGAACATATTGCCATTCTTGGGAAAGGAATGGGCTTCATACCTACCCATAAAGAAGATATGGTAAAAATGTTAACAGATTTGAAACTTTTTATTAGATTAATAGCATTAAAATTAATCTTTAAAAATGACAATCATGATAATAATGTATGTAAAAGACGTAGTACGTTTATACCTTGTTACCCACCTGTTTTAATAGCATTTAACAATCTATGTGAAGCGGATATTCGAAAAATTTATGATTGTGGAAGAACTAGTATAACTTTTAATACCACACAATCGGAGCATAAGGCAATGAATGAGCTAAAGGATAATCCTAATATTATTATTAAGAAGGCAGATAAGGGAGGCTCTATAGTTATCATGGATAAATGTGTTTATATACAGTCAGTTATGTTATTACTTAGAGATGAAACAGCATTTAAGCAAGTATCCATATTAGAAGTTAAGAAATGCATTAGCTATGTAAATATGTGTATATATGATCTTCAGCTCTCAAATGACATTACATTAGACTTGTTTCATTTCTTTACTGTTCCATGCCCTATAATACCACAACTTTATGGAGTCCCTAAAGTACATAAATCTAGGGATAATCCCCCAATGAGACCGATTGTGTCCGGAAAAGGCTGGATAACTGAACCAGTCTCCCTATATCTACAAAAACAACTACAACCATTATTGTTTAAATGTAAAACAGTACTTAAAGATACGTCTGATTTTTTGATTAAGTTGAGACAATGTTATCTGAACCTAAAGGAGCTAAATATGGATATCAATAGTATATATATGGTCGTTATGGATATTAATTCACTATTTACGGTTATTCCTAATGACTATGGTATAGACTCAGTAAGAAGTTTCTTAACACATTGTTCACACTTCACAGCTAGACATACTGAGAATATTTGTATGTTATTAGACTTAGCATTGAAGAATAATATTTTTCTTTTTGATAATAATTACTATCTACAGCAAACAGGGGTAGCAATGGGAACACCTGTGGCAAATACGTATGCCAACCTCGTGCTTTATCAATGGGAAAAGGTTTATGTGAATGATGGTGAAAAATACTTAAATGATAACCTTATATTTTATCAGAGGTTTGTAGATGACTGTTTTTCCTTTGGAAAGGATCTTTACCTGACCTCATGGAATATATATCATACCTAAATGGCACTACTGACTTTTTAAGGTTTAAGATAGAAGTTTCAAATGAATCTGTAAATTTCTTGCATATCACTGTTAAAAATATAATAATAATATTGAAACTATGGTTTTAAAAAGAAGTAGCATCTGGCAGATATCTACATGGAACCAGTATGCATGCGCCTCATGTGTTTAAAGGCATAGTCAAAGCCCAAATGGCTAGGATTAGTAGACTTAATACCATGAATGAAATATTCTTAAAACAGATTGAAGAAGTCCATGAAGACTTTATAAAAAGTGGTTATTCCATGGACTTACTTCTGAATGTTAAACAACATGTTATATCATGTAGAGATACACTTTTTAAACCCACCTTCCATATGACATCTAATGAGGGAGATATTCCTAGGAAATCATCAAATACTGACTCTAATTTAAGATTCACTATGTCATTTAATCCTATGACATATGCCATTAGAGACATAGTAACCAAATATTGGAAGGTTTTATTAGCACAAGAAGAAATTAAGTTGATAGTAGGAGACAGACCCCAGTTCAGTTATCGAAATATGAGAACATTAAAATATATATTGGGGTACAAGGACTTTAACAGTATAAGGGCTACTAAAAATGTGATAATGAGGCCTGGTACTTATGCTTGTCACAATTGTAGTTGTTGTGGAGATATATTTAAATATGTAAATGATAAATCATGTCATTCAAATACTGATAATTTTATACAACCCATATCGAAGAAAATATTTAAATTTTATGGCCATGGTACTTGTGTTACTAATAATGTAGTATATATAGCAACCTGTGAGACATGCCCTTCATTCTATGTGGGCAAAACCACAAGGAAACTCAAAGAGAGAATCATAGAACATAAGTCTAGTATCAGACTATGTAATGAAAATAATGCTTTATATAAGCACATACAAATCCATGGAACCAATCATAATTTTAAATTTAGAATAATTGATCAGATAACGGCAACAAATAGAGGAGGTGATTTATCTAACCTCCTAGATTTGAAAGAATATGAATGCATAGTGAGACTTGTGGCCGACATAGACCCAGGTCTAAACGCTAGTGTATCAATAAAACCTATTTTGACAAAGATACAGCATACTAGATTAAAGTAACAATAATGTATTTTTATGTATTTCGTATTTTAATGCATATTTTAAAGTTTTATATGTAATATTTTGTATATGTTTACTGCTTTTCACCTATCATGTGATTATGGCTGTAGGTCATATGATAGTTATTATGTATAAATAGGCGTGTTTAATATACCTGATGTTATGCATTGAAAAAGGGTTGTTTAACCTGAAAGCTTTGTGGTGTCTACATAAAGGTTTTTTTACTCAACAATCGTGGTTTTGAATAAATGTGCATAATGCAGGATGTATTACCTGGGTGAGAAATAAGCAGTTACAGAATATTGAAGAGTATAATGCTGTATTTATCAGACAGTTGATATCGATTTGAGTATACTAGTAATGATATTACTGTGCACACAAGTTAAATGTAACAATGTGGTTATGTAACACTCCTAAGTAGTACCAGGCTAGTTACTGTGCAAATCAGTATCTCATACTATACAAAAGGATTTGTCATGATAATAAAATGTAACTATGTGTGGAACAAACAGAACAATCATGATTAGCATATTAACCAATTACCCATGAGTACTTGCTGCATACCTTTAGATAAGGTTAAATGATTACATAACGGGGATATACGATACCTACTGTGCTCACAGAAGTGTTATAAACAAGTAAAATAACAAGTATTCAATGTGCATTATATTTACACAAACAGTTTAAAAATGTGTGCGTGCACACACTTAGTGTTAAGTGTTACTACTAAGTGTAAAATAATAGGTTTTAGCCTTTCATTATAAATGTGTTGGAATGTGTTCCTTCAGGTTTGAATTTGCCACTAGTGTACAATTGCTAGTTTTGTGAAGCTTTTATGCTCCTCTAACTTTGCCTGATAGGGTAATGTAGTTTATGGCAAATTATTCTGTAATAAGATGTGCCGATGTTCTGTGATCAGAAATCAAATAAATACATTGACCTAATGCAGAGATTTTGAGATAATAATCAGTTTTATGTTGGTACACAGATTAGGGATGTCACCAGTTTAATTTGCATAATACCCAGGAATCCTTGTCATATAGTTATTAAAACATTCCTATAATATCAAGTATCTAAGCTAATACTATGGTATATACAACAATAATTTGGTGTACTTTACACATATGGCAGCATTACACCCCACAGTCATTTTGTTTTTAGTGCATATGAAATTATCTGTATTATTATGGTGCAAACTTTTACAATAGTTTATATTAGAAGCCTTAGATTTGAAAAACCATGAGCTTTAAAATTACAAGTAAAAAAAATAGACATACATTTAAATAAATAACATACCATACTGAAACATATCAACTGTGCATTACAGTATCTATTTCAGTAATGGTGGCAACATTCCATACTAGTACAGTGTGTCCATCATATACTATATTATAATAAAGTGGTATCAGAATACAGTCTTAATACACTACCATGCACTTATCCTAACAGATCACTTAACGCACATGTATCTGATAAGGACTTATGTGTAATATGCAAACTGTAACATCTACCTGTTGCTCCTTCATGTTAATTTACAGACCATGAAATGAGCATATAAGAACATACAATGTTCATTCCATATATGGTTACTAAAAGTTCTGGTAAACATAACCACATTTTATGTTATTCTGAGTATGTCACTGCTGTCAGTACATTGTGCATCATTTGCATTCATTTATATAATCATATAAATGTTTCTACAAGTATAAAAGAAGTGCTCATGGGTTTTTAAGTAAGATATTAACCAGAACTGTGGCGACCCCTAACCGGGAAAAGCCGAAAGACGCAACAACATTAACCAGAACTGTGAATCCTATTTTTCCAGTCCCCTTCTCATATAACTACATTTTAGTCACATAACAAAGCTTAACAAAATTATCACCGTAGCTTGTGATAGGGTTTAATATAGCAAGTGGTAGTACTCAGGAGTGGTATGTGACTGTATTGTTCAGTTTTATAGGCTATCACCAGACTATATGTACCTTTCATGAATGCTCTGTGAGTTTATTGTTAGTGTTTCACAGTCTATCGCACTACTAGTATATATGTACCATTCAGGAGTACTGTGTGAACATATTATTACAGTTTCACAGTTTATTATATTACTAGTATATATGTACTGTTCAGGAGGGCTGTGTGAGTATATTGTTACAGTTTCACAGCCTGTCACAGTTCTAGTATGTATATACGTGCTGTTTAGGAATGGTATGTGAGTATATTGTTACAGTTTCACAGTCTGATACAGTTCTAGTATGTATGTACGTACTGTTCAGGAGTGGTATATTGTTGCAGTTTCACAGTCTGTTACAGTACTTGCATAGATGTACTGTTCGGCTGTGGTATGTGAGAGTATTGTTACAGTTTCACAATCCATCACATTATCTGCACACATGAAGTCTTACTGATTGGCTGTTCCAAACTGATTTACATGGTACCCTGATCATTACTGCACACACATACTCATACTACCACATACTAACAAATAAGAACTGTATGTGTATACTGGCATGAACATGCAGCATGCTACTCTACCTACCTGTGATATTCTAGACATACCTGCAAAGTTCAGGTTTCTGTAGCTCCACTCAGCTCTCACTCTAGTGGTAAGTCCCACATCATATGCATATTCATCTACCAGAGTTTTTTTTTTATATCCATAGACATTACATTGGTTGCATTGTTTTTTGTAGACTTGTGTCACTCCTAAGCCCTCCTCTACAATTATTCTGCATCACTCAGGTGATTAACCCTTCCATGCTGAGCTTACCGGCTGGATGCAGGAGGACAGTGACCCTGGGAGCTGTCATTGATGATCAGTAGGATAGCTTGAAACAGAGCTAAGAGGACCTAGTCCTATGTGCTGGCATCTCTCAGAAAGAGAATGTGAGCTATTAGGCATGGACCTCAGTTTATGTGAGGCCCCACCACTTCCTTCATGGTCTGCCCACTCACCAAGTCCAACTGTCTTTCATGGGTCTGATCTTGACCAATGTGCTGGGGTGAGGCATGTGGATATTGTGCCCTGTACCTTATCACCAAGTCCAGCTGTCTTTCATGGGTCTGATCTTGACCAAGGTACAGGGCACAATATCCACATGCCTCACCCCAGCACATTATCTTTATCCCTCCTATCAAAGAGAGGTGAACAAGCAGAATTTCATTAGTCTCTTCCCTGTCTTCTCATACAGATACTCAGATTGCATAGATGAACCCAAGTCTGGGTCAGTGTAAAGGCTTCACCCATCTGCATTAATGTAGCTGGCTTGTTCTGCAAGACTTGCAGGTTTTGTGACATATACTACTGGATGAGCAAGTGCTTGTAGATTTTGGTGCTGAGTACTATCAGTCCCTGGCAAGCTGCACATTTTGCATAGTATAAGATTCTAAAACATTGCATGCCAAAGGAATGTATTGGTAATGTATGGCATTGCAGAACTAAATACTGTGGCCAATAGGTCTGTAGTATTCTGAGACACGCTCATAAAAGGGATTATTGCCTCTACATAAAAGAAAAAGTTAAGTAGCCTGATACTAAGTTGCACGCGTCTATTATATCCACTTCTATTACATCCACAGTATGTACTGTCTTTTAGGTCTGTGATGTATGTGTACATGACTATAGAGTTCCTGTCATCTGTTGTTTTTGAGGAACACTTTTTTTTATAGGTTATAGGTGTGTACTAGGCTAATGACCTTAAGGGCCTTTTTAAGCCTAGCCATGCATCCCAAATCTCTAACAAGTTCTGGTACCATTGATAAGTATAAGCAGGGGTTTGGGAGATGAAATATTTACAAGCAGGGGCCTGGGAGATGAACCATTTACAGGCTGCCTGTGTCCATTAGAGACACAGGCACCAAATCAGGGATGAATTTCCTGTCCCCATCCAATTGTCCAAATTACATTGGAATTGGGTGAGGGAGTAACTCTGCTTCAGATGGATAGTGAGCCTGCTCCAGTGAAGGGGTAGTCTCTGAATACATACTTGTTTCTTCCGCAAGTCCTATTTATATCACAGGTAAGGTATTCAGAGACTATCCCTTCGCTGGAGCAGGCTCACCAGCCATCTGAAGCAGAGCTCCTCCCTAACTTAATTCCTTAGAATAGGTAATGCTGGTGCTGTTTGTTATGCAGATATGTAGGAGGTTCATCAGAGAGGGGACTTGCAATGCCTTGTATGGTAGACATAGATGTGTTCTCAACAGCCTGAGCAGACAGAATACAGAGATATGGCCTTGAGGCAGTCTGCACAGGACATGTTACTTTCTCCCTGTATTCTTTTAGGGAGGGACATATGTGGACATTCTAATTGTTAGATATGCCTGGTTAGGTAAATAATTAAAAGGTTAGGTAAATACCAAGGGGGGCATTGTACTCAATGATAGGTCTGATGTATGCAGAATACAGTGGAACAATGACTTCCTGGACCTAGATGCCATACCTTTGTTTATAGGTTCATAGGTTGGTACTAGCTATCGACCCTAGGGCCTATACAAGTCTAGCCATAACAATTCCCTGGCTATTTCTTCCCACTGTATTTACTTCCCTGGACCCCTGTTGCACAACATAGAATGATTTCCTCACTACTGTAGACAAATGATGCTCAAAGGGTATATTACTATTTGTGTGTGTCCCTAAGTCCCTGACTACGGGGTCATTTCTTAGGGGTGTGTTGTCAATATGATAGTTACCATGATGGTTGACTTCCCAAATAACCTGCCTCTCTCTTACCTGTTTATGTACTTGGTGGTACGTTGGGCAATGAGCACCTTTCAGCGCTCGTCGTTTCTGTAGCAGTTATGGGTTTTATGGTCACAGGTTGCTAGCCCAATGTCCAACCATCCTTGGAGGGTGCACCACACACATTTACACACACACACACACACACACACACACACACACACACACACACACACACACACACACACACAACAAGGGCCAATTTAGAGTGTTCAGTCCACCTACTGCATGTCTTTGGACTGTGGGAGGAAACCAGAACACCTGGAGAAAATCCACACGAATGCAGGGAGGATGCGCAGGCTCCTCAGTGAAGGGACTCCAGCCAAGAATCAAATTCGAGAACCTCTTGCTGTGAGACAATAATAACCTCTACACCACTGTGCTGCCCTTCCCAAAGGATACTATTATGCATTTTCTGGCATGTAGTTTTAGTTCATGGCTCTGACACCAGTTGTTTGTCTGTGTTAGCTCTTCCTGGAGAACATTTTTGTCAGTGGAGGATTCAATGACCACTCCTAATTTGCAGTCATCTACAAATTTAGTCAGCCAGAGGCCATTGACTTGGCCTTGACTTCACAGAAGAAATGTCAAAAAGGAGCAGTACTAGGACTTATCCCTGAGGAACTCCACTTGTGACTGGCATCTTTGTAGAGGTGGACTCCCTAGTTCTAACTTCCTCTGTGAGCCAGCTAGCTATCCATCGATACCATAAGGGTTTGCACCAAACCTCTTGTGTTTGTCAACAATACCTCAGTGGAGTATTCTGTCAAATTCCTTGGTCAGGTCAAGGTAGGAAGTGTAAACCATTTTGCCCAAATCTACTGCTTTGGTGACCTTCTCATAGAAGTCCACCAGGTTGAGTAGGCATGACCTCCACTTGCCAGAACCAAATTGAGTTGGGACCAGTGCCTATAGAAGATACAATCTGTATATTGTATTATTGCCTATGTTTATTAGGATTACATTGGAAACCATTTAGTGGTAGATTGTAATATTTCATCTGTAATGCTTGTTGTGAGCTCTTTTTATTGGTACTGATACCAGTACTATGTGTAAGTAGTTGTATATCAATGTGCTTGTGCTACATACCAGTACCAAGTGTATGTAGTTGTGTATCAGTGTGGTTGTGCTACACACCAGTACCAAGTGTAAATAGTTGTGTATCAATGTGGTTGTGCTACACACCAGTACCATGTGTAAGTAACATCAATGTGGTTGTGTTACATACCAGTACCATGTGTAAGTATTTGTGTATCTATGTGGTTGTGCTACATACCAATACCATATGCAAGTAGTTGTGTATCACTGTGGTTGTGCTACATACCAGTACCATGTGCAAGTAGTTGTGTATCAATGTAGTTGTGCTACACACCAGTACCACGTTTAAGTAGTTGTGCTAATTACCAGTACCACTTGTAAGCAAATGTGTATCAGTGTGGTTATGCTACATACCAGTACCAAGTATAAGTTGTTGTGCTACATATCAGTACCACGTGTAAGCAAATGTGTATCAATGTGGTTGTGCTACATACCAGTACCAACTGTAAGTTGTTCTGCTACATACCAGTACCACGTGTATAATTGACCTACCTTCTGGTGTCACTCCGGAAGGATCCAGTATCTGTTAGCCTGGGAAGAAATGGTCGACAGACCACGATGCTTTGCCAGAGACAACATTCACTCGTCTCCTCAAGGCTTTCGGATACTGGCAAAGACACTTCCCTCCCCATAGTGTCTTTTTTAGGCTATGTTAAAACAACAAACCTTTTGATGTAAAAAAGTACACTGGAGACAAACTCAAGAGCTAGAGGCCTAAACAGTAAACTGCACTCTCTGGAAGCGGTCCTCACCTGTTCCACACCTGAAGTCATTGGTCCGCTCCGATCATAAGCTAATTACCCTAGATATCCACATCCTGCCCCCACCGCCCATTAAGGAAACCATGGTAAAAAAATTCTCCAAAGCCAACTTCTTGCTTCTTAAGAGAGAAGTGGCGAACTTCATGACACCCATGCAGATGGACAATACAGTTACAACTGCTGAATCCTACACAAATGCACTCTATAAGTACTTAAATGAGTGCATGGATCGTGCTATCCCAAACAGAACAAAGACGCTATCCTCCAAAAAAAGGAAACTAATCTGGTGGTCCTCAGTCATAAACAAACTATACAACAGAAGGAAGAAACTCTTGCAAAAGAGAGTAAAATCCCATGAGTGGAGGAGCTCCCTGGTCAGCCTTAGTAAGAAGCTGAGATCCCTTATAAGATCCTCCAAAGCTAGCTAGGAAAACAAAATCGCCACTAATTCTAAGGACAACCACAAATCATTCTACAGCTATGTCAAGAATCTCGATGGCAACACCCAGATCTGCTCTGAGTTACAACACAAAGGCACGAAAATTACAGAACCAACTGATATTGCCAACATCCTGGCAGATAGGTTCAATGCTAACTTTACTCCCCCTCACCCCCTAAAGGACCCATATCTATACTGGAAGAATGCAGAGTCCCTGTAATCACAACTACGCAGGTAAAAGCTGCACTCTCTAAAACCAAAAACACAGCATCCATGGGACCAGACAACATCCCAGGCTGCATTTTACATGAACATCAGAACGAACTGGCTCCCCACTTTAGCACCATGTTCAGTAATAGCCTCGCATCAGGCTTTGTGCCCGCTGAATGGTACACAGCAACAGTTATCCCACTCCACAAAGGGGGAGCCACCACTGATCCCAGGAACTATCAACCTATTAGCCTGATGTGCCTGGTCTGCAAGGCCATGGAATGTATCATCATGGAACTTATAAACAAAGACATTGGTAACCTCCAAACTCTGGATCCCACCCAGTTCAGGTTTGTGAAAGGCAGATCATGCCTCCTGAACTTGATCGACTTCTTTGAGGCAGTTACCAAAGCCATAGATGAGGGTAAAGTGATTCACTCGGCCTATCTTGACCTCACCAAGGCTTTCATCACCATCCCCCATTCTGGAATTATAGCTAAACTCACTAAACTAGGTATAAATCCCTCCATCACAAGATGGGTTGCCACCTGGCTCACTGACAGAACCCACACTGTAAAAGTTGCAGACTCCAAATCTGACCTCAAAGCAGTGACAAGTGGAGTACCACAGGGTTCCATCCTGGGATCTCTGCTGTTTGGTATCTACTTCTCTGAAGTACAGGCTAACACAGAAGGCCTCTGGCTAATGAAGTTTGCAGATGACTGCAAACTAGAAGCCATAGTCAAATCCCCAAATGATGTGGATATCCTACAGAAGGGCCTCGCTGAGACAGATGCCTGTTGTCAGAGCCATGGCCTCAAGCTCAATGCCAAAAAGTGCCGTGTCATCCCCTTTGGTAAAATCTCTGTACCCATGAACTCCCAGATAGGCAGCAATCTACTTAACACCGAATGTGTGATGAGACCTTGGGACCCAGGTGGACAGTAGTCTGTCCTTTGATAGTCACATCACCACAGTAGTCAGGAAGTCCTTCTACTTGGCACACCTCATCATAAAAGGGTTCTCATCCAGGAAAAAAGAGGTCATTGTTCCCCTCTACTTGACACTCATTAGACCCATTATAGAGTACAACGCCCCTTTTGGAATGTACCTCACAAGACATCTGCAGCAGCTGGAATGGCCACAGAAGTACCTCACAAAGAGGATTACTGGCCTCAAACAAATGCAGTACACTGACCGCCTCAAAAAACTCCAGCTTTACTCCGTAGCATATCATCTACTCTGATGTGATCTCTGCCTAACATATAAAGCTATGTCAAACCCAGAGCTGTTGTACATGCTACACCTAAAGAAATCCCAATCCCTCCGAGCTGCATGCTCTAGGGACCTAAACCTTGTCACCACAATAAACAGAACATACTGGAGGGATAGATTCCTTTTCCAGAGACTTCCCATACTCTGGAACAGGCTACCCATCTATGTCAGGCAACGTTCTTCATTACCACTCTTCAAGAAAAGTTTTGATGAGTGGATGGGAAATAGGAAATACACCCCGGGGATCACTTCTGTGTCTCTGCTCGACAGTGGCACAGGAAAATAACTTTCTTGGTGGCGTAAGCCAGGGAACCTTGTTGGCTAGGCTTATGTAGGCCTAGTACCTACCTATGAACCTATAAGAGCATTGTAGCTTCAGGTGAATCTGTGCCTGCTACTTCTACACAGTGTGGTGCATAGTCCTGTTATAATGTAAGAACGTTGTAGCTACAGGTGAGTCCATGCATGCTACTTCTAAAGGTTTGCAACATAAACTAAAAGGTTGTTTAGCAGGGGTGACAGTGACAGTAATACTTAGTTTGAAAGTTCCTAGGGGCCCCCAACTTGACATTTGCTGGGGGCCCCCAAAATCCTAATATTGGCCCTGCTGTCAATGCATAACACTCAGGAATATGGACTATTTAAAACACAAAGGAGTATGGTGAGAGTGAGCCCAACCTGAAAATAAACACAAATGAACAAAATAACCAGAAAGAAATTTTCCTTCCAGGAGCTTGTGGTACGGTATTACAATGGCTATACAGAACTCTCCTCATGGATTTAGAGTGTGAGGTAACACCTGATTTGCATACCCAAAATGCAATGCCTTATAGCTTTACCATTACTTACTATGCCAAATTAGAATTTATTTTGAAGTCAAGATGGGGAAACCAGTTTTGCACAATGATGCTCTCTACAAGTTTCCTACAGTGGCATAATAATAAAATATTATAAATCGCAAAAATAAATAAAATAAAATATTGTAAATTGCGATGTTCTTAATAAACAAAATGAGCAGCACAATGCACCTAACATTTACATATTAATATATAAAAAAATAAAACAGAAAGTTCTGTTTATTTAAGTTTTTAAGCTAAATGTTTATCTCCAAAAAGCTGCTGTTTGCCTGAAAAACTCAAATGTCAATAAGCTTTGTAGCAATACAATTTAGTTGTATGCAAAAGTTTACATTGAATACAATTATATAAAAGAGTTCATTTTACACAGTGTTAATTGTTAATTAAATAAAAATGTTAGCACTGAAGTGTGGTTGTATGCAAATGTTTGCATTGAGTACAACTATATAAACAGTTTATCTTACGCAGTATCGGTTCTTATGTTTATAAAAATTATTGTTACATATGCCCCCCCCTTAATTTACAAGTTATAATTTCTTGTCTAGTGTCCATTACTGAACTCGCACTCTCCTGGCCACCCTTGTAAATAGCGTTCCCACTGTTTATGACGTTCATTCTAGGTACCAACATAGCCAGCCTTTGTAAATGACTGAACTGAGAGATGAGTAATGTGGTTTATGTTATACAGTGCAAATGTGATAAAGCATATTTTGGTGAAACAAAGAGAACATTTCTGCAGAAGTTTAAAAAACTTAGAGAAACTTTAAAACACTTATAGCAGAACATGATTTGAATGTCACAATTTAGAATATACAAATGTGAAATCATAAATAGTATATAACTTTCCAGATGAGGACAGGGTAAATATGATGTCCCACAAGGACAACTAGCCTAGCACTTACACATGAACCTATGTATATGTGTATGTATGATCAAAATTTTCTATGCGTTTTATTATTGTATTCATCAGTACAAAGAAACATGTTTCATATTGCAATACAAATCACTATTTTCACTTCATCTGAATACAGAAATTAATTGGATCTGTGTGGTTTCTTAAAATTCATATTGAATTCTTTGTTTTTATTTTAGCTTCCTCACATTTTATAAAAGCTATAATGTCATTTGTATATCTGTACACAACTGTACCCTTTAGAAACAAGAACCGGGCAAAAACCCCAGAAACAAGCCCTAATGGTGGAATCATAATATCAACAAGCTTTACAACAGTCAGAAGGGAATTTGACCAAAAGTAAGAAGTGTAATTCACAGAATGATAAAGTTCTTGTAAATGAAATAAACAACTCGAGAGCTTAATAAAATCTGCCAAAGCCAAGTTTTTAGGTTAAAATAGCTACCCAAATCAAAGACAGTCGTATGGCTTTTTTTACTTTTAGACAATTGTATGGCTTTTTTTTTATATCTAGACAGTCATATGGCTTTTTTTTTTTTTTTACTTATAGACAATCGTATGGCTTTTTTTTACTTATAGACAGTCGTATGACTTTTTTTTACTTATAGACAATCGTATGGCTTTTTTTTACTTATAGACAGTCGTATGGCTTTTTTTTACTTATAGACAATTGTGTGGCTTTTTTTTACTTATTTTTGTAATCTCATAAAGCACAATGCAGCAATGCACTGACCTGATTGCGATCAATGTTACCTACAATCAGGGTAAGAGAGCAAACATAGTGAACTTTACCCCTCTCTCACCTCTGTCTGTCCCACATGATATAACAGAAAATTGCTCACTTTCAGCAAAAGATAAAAATTCTACATCAGTGTGTCCTTGCAGTATTCCTGGATACATCTTAAATAGTATAAAGCATGATTTAGTCACTCCCCTAACAATACTAATCAGTTTCAGCCTCCATACAGGTTTTGTACCAAGCAAATGGAGAACAGCTACAGTCATTCCCCCTGCAAGAGAGAGGACCTTCCACAGACCTAGGCAATTACAGACTCAAAAGGATTCCAACAAGTGACTCAGGATAGCCCCCAAGCCAGACGCACACCGCGTGGCACAGGACCCTTCACTAGTGCGAATGCACATACAACTCTCCACCAAATATCTCTGATTCCAACAAGTGACTCAGGATAGCCCCCAAGCCAGACGCACACCGCATGGCACAGGACCCTCCACTAGTGCGAATGCACATACAACTCTCCACCAAATACCTCTGATTCCAACAAGTTACTCAGGATAGCCCCCAAGCCAGACGCACACCGCGTGGCACAGGACCCTCCACTAGTGCGAATACACATACAACTCTCCACCAAATACCTCTGATTCCAACAAGTGACTCAGGATAGCCCCCAAGCCAGACGCACACCGTGTGGCACAGGACCCTCCACTAGTGCGAATGCACATACAACTCTCCACCAAATACCTCTGATTCCAACAAGTGACTCAGGGTAAAGAACTATCATTTTCCTACTGTTTGTTTAATTATCTAGCGTTCTGCTACTGGAATTAGGCAGAATAACTCCAAATGAAAACAGGTTCTTTCTAAATAAAACTAAGTAAGCTGCTGTTGAACCTGGTTACCTTTAAGACCCATGGAAATCTTTGTGGTGTAGTCCCCGCTCCGCTTCGCCCTCGCTACGCTCGGGCTTGCTCCGCTCCCCTCCCTGCCCCCTATTCCCACCCGCCCCCACTACCTCTACATTTATTTGGTCATCAAGCCCATCCCCCTTACCACCACCCAATCACAACTGTCCCCTCCTCCCCCCTCCATTTCTGTGCCTGTCCCTATTACTAAGGCTACTCCGCCCACCTACCAAACTCTCTCCATTAACACACACTACTCCTACCTCCAGCTTTCTACATACCAACTGACCAAGGTAACTCCCCTAGCTCTATCCACGCATCAACCTCACCCCTCACCATGGATAGAAATTCATTTACCACCCTCCCCCTTGTACTTTTACTCCTTATTTTACCTTATCTCTTAACAAGCTATGAAACCCAAGTCCTAACAGGAGTCTACCTCCCCAAGGGTCAGACCTCCCTGCATTCCCATAATCCCACTACTCTCATCCCTCCCTCTCTCTACCCTGCTACTCACCTGATCCCTAAAAGTATTCACCATACTCTCTGTCGTCCAAAAGTATCCTCAACAAGGGACCATCTTAAACTACTAATTAAACTACAAAAAATACTTGATTATTTGAAAAAATCCATCACAAAAGACGGTGATATCCACCCTAACCCAGGCCCTAATAGTGACCTAGGCCCTAACCCCCTCAATGCAGCCAGAAGCCCAGCGGACTCCCTCCTTATGCTTCATCTTAATCTAAGAAGCATCAACAATAAAGTCCACAACTTGCATGCATTGCTCGAAACCCACTCCCCTGACATCATGTGTCTCTCAGAAACCTGGCTCAAACCAAGCACTAAGGATGAGGAAATTATCCCACCTGGGTATAACATCCTCAGGGCTGATCGAATAACTAGAAAGGGCGGTGGAATAGCTGTCATGTTCAAGAACTCCTTGAACATCACAATGAATTTACTCCAACCCCCAAAAGTTCCTAACCTGGAACTGATTGCCCTGAAGCTATCCCTTAACAAACAAAAAAGTATTAATCTCATAGTAATCTACCTACCACCAGGCAAAAATGTTGAAAACCTTGAACAAACTCTTAGTTGGCTCGCTAACAACTATCCCCAAGAAACTATAATTTTAGGAGATGTTAATATTGACTGGTCTCTCTACTCTGCTCAATCAAACCCTCTCCCCATTAACTTACATGGTTTCTCCCAAAATATTCTTTCTCCCACTAGAATTGGACATGCCCAACAAAAGGAGAGCATCATTGACTGGATTCTTACTAATAGGAATCCTAACAACTATACTGCAGGGACCCTTCCCAATGACCTTAGTGACCACCTTGCTACCTTTATTATAAAACACAAATGTCCAACTACAAATCCCCCCATAACTAGATTAGTAAGGAACAGCAAGAATTTTGTCCCAGACCAATTTCTAGCTGATCTCAAGGCTTGTAACTGGCACATCCTAAAAACCCTACCTTTAGACGAGAGTGTATCATACTTTAATGACACTTTCCTCAAGATACTCGATTCTCATTCTCCTAAGCAACTTACTAGAACTAAGGAACGTATAGCACCTTGGCTAACACAAGATACTAAATCTAAAATTAGACTCAGAGACCAGGCCTGGAACAAATGGAGAACCACAAAAAAATCCCTAGATCGCATCAAGTTCCTGCAGCTTAGAAATTCAACCAAAGCAGCCGTTATGTCTGATAAAAAACAACATTTCTGTCACCTCCAAGATAAACATCAGTATAATCCTAAAAAATTCTGGGCTGGTTTCAACCACCTCCTACATCCAGGTAAATCTACTACCCCCACCCCTGAAAAACTCATGGATAAAGATCCGACTGAAATAGCCAACACCTTTAATTCTTTTTTTACTGAGACCATCCAGTCCCTTGCCAGTAGGCTTGCCACTTCTCCCTTGGTTGCAACCCCAGCCAAAGATCCAACCCAAACTGCCTTCAACCTACAACCTACCTCCACCTCCTATATTCGTACCCTTTTGAAAAAACTTAAACCAACCACCCTAGCGGCTGATTTGCTCCCAGCCAAATACTTACAAATAGCATCTGACGCCATAGCCTACCCTGTCTCAATCTTGATCAACCGGACCATTTCTGAAGCTTCTATTCCCTCTATTTGGAAAATCTCTTATATCATCCCCCTCCATAAAGGAGGGTCCTCCACCGACACTTCTAACTATAGACCCATAGCCATACTGTCTCCTCTAGCCAAAATTATGGAACACTGTGTCCACAAACAACTCATTACCCACTTCACACAAAATAACCTCCTATCCAACACCCAACATGGCTTTCGCCCCCATCACAGCACAACCACTGCTCTCCTCTCCTTTGTTGACTCAGTCAACTACAACCGCAATAACAAATTAATCTCCTCTGCGCTCTTTCTAGACCTATCGAAAGCCTTTGATATGGTCAACCACCAACAATTGCTCCACACACTGGAAACCTTTCATCTTAGCAAACCAACCATAAGTTGGTTTAATGCCTACCTCTCTTGCAGAAAACAGGCGGTTCAGTGGCAAAATAGCCTATCAGACCTACTCCCCACCAATATTGGTGTCCCCCAAGGATCTATTCTTGGTCCCCTTCTTTTTTCCATATTTATAAATGGTCTACACTCTATCATTCCCAAAGCCACCTGCATTCAATATGCAGATGACTCCACCCTGATCTGCTCTGACGTCTCTCTCGCCAAACTCCAAGCCACAACCCAAAACTGCTTTTCCACAGTCGAAAAATGGTTCTCGGAACTTAAACTCCTACTCAACCCAACCAAAACCAAACTACTTCTATTTTTCCCCACTCCAGCTACCGCCCAAGCTATAGAACCCCCCAACACCAACAACCCAACCTTCCATGTGTCCTCCAACAATGGTACCATTATCTACCCCGTCTCCCACACCAAACTACTAGGGGTGACCATAGACCACAAACTTAAATTTGATATGCATGTAAATCTAACCATTAAGTCGGTCAACAAAAAACTTGGGTCCATGTATAGAATAAAGACCTTCTTAACCCCGCACACCAAACTAACAATTGCCCGAACCCACCTCCTCTCCACACTCCTTTATGCCTCCCCGATATTCTCCTTCCTCCATAAGAGAGAGCTTAATAAACTTTCTACTACCTACAATCACATAGCCAGATTCATAACTGGAATGCCCTATCGCACCCATCACTGCCTAAATCTAAGGTCACTAGAATGGCTAGAACTGCCTAATATTCTCAAACTCAACCAACTCACTGAGGCTTTTAAAATTATCAACCATCCAGATAAAACCCCCTCACTGAACAAACTACTTACCCTGTACTCCAACCTTAAGTCCCTCAGGTCTTCCAAAAGTCTACAAGTACTGACCATTAAATCTAACAACTCCGGTGGTGAAGCACTGTATGCTAATTCCATTGGCAAATCCTGGGATGCCCTCCCAAACAACCTAAGACTTATGTCCTCTCCGCACCAATTTAAAATGCACCTCAGAGCACTCCTGAAGTCTCAATAGTTATGCCCTTGCTCTAATCCAGACTAATAGCTAACATCCCTACCTCACCTAGGCCTCTCTAAGCCTCCACCCAACCCAAAAACCTAAGGGTCCACAATATAGCCCTGTTTGTCCTTCTATTCAAGTCTGTATCTCTTTAAATTATATATATAACTACTTGCTTGCTTTATTTTGCCTTTAATCGTCAGTGTATTTACTTGTTTCAACTTCATCCTTGTATTTGTTTATGTAACCATTATCTTGGAGCTTTTCTCCCCGAGCCTCCACTGAAAATGGACATGTATCAAGTTGGACTAGCCCGGTCAACAAATGTAAAATAAAATAAATAAAATCAAAAGATCTGACCAGCCTCCTATGCAAAGCCATCGGTTGAGAGTTGGCATAATGGTTAAAGTGTTTCCTACACAGACACAGCCATGGGGTACAGGGTTTGATTCTAACCTTTGAGGAAAACAGACTAGACTTAAAATGGTCCAAAAGGGCAGCTAGACTAATAGTTCCCTGTGAACTTATAGGATTTATCATAGAACTAATAATAATTACAGAGGTTACTTGTCCTGGAACTAATCAATAATGACAAAAGGAACCTTGAAACAATGGAGACATCTCAGTCTGGATTCCTCAAGGGTAGGTAATTCTTACTCAGCTTGGTGGACTTCTTTGAAAAGGTCACCAAGCCAATGTATGAAGGTAAAATGATATAAACCACATAGCTTGATGTTACCAAAGCTTTTGACACAACTCCCCACTCAGACATACTGGAAAAGGTTAATAAACTGGTAAGAAATTCCTGCATCAACTTCTGGATTGCCGACCGCTCACAGGATGCAGGAGATCAAAACTGGGAACCTGGGAAAGCTACCTCCACAAACAGATCAGTCATCAGTGGAGTCTCCCAGGGCTCAGTGTTGGAACCTCACCTATTAGGTATCTACTTCTTTGAAGTAAAAGCCAATATCAAAGGGACCTGTCTAAGTTTGCAAATGACTGCAAGCTAGGGTCAGTCAATGAATCCTAAACTGATGTCTCTATCCTGCAGGAAGATTTGTCCCAAAAAAATAACTGCTTCCAAAATTATGGACTGAAACAAAATGCCAAAAAATGCATTATTGTATTGCTTGGGAAACTATCTACCCCAGGGAATTACCACATTGACAAGTGTTGACCCAGTTGTTTGGGATTTGGGAACTCATGTGGTCAGTGACCTAACTTTTGTTCAGTATGTGTTAAATATCACAAGAAAGTCTATCTGTTGCGCAACTTATAAACAAAAGGATTGTGTCTAGATCTAAGGCTAGAACTGTCACCCTTCACTCAGGCCTCATTAGGCCAATTTTTAAGTATAATGCCCCCTTTGGCATGGATTTGTTTGGGCACATGTAAGAACTGGAATACCCACAAAGATACCATACTAAAAGGATACAAGGCCTAGACAACATCCTACTCAAACCCTTGTCATTATATTAGGTATCCTACAGACTGCTAAAAGGTAACCTGCATGTGGCATGCAAGGCATTCTCTGACCCATTATTGATGGACCTACTGCACAAACCAAACTAAAATCAAACATCAGCAAATCAAATGATAACAGAAAAACTTAGTCTAGGGATCTAAACCAACATCAACAAAAATAGTTATGAGGGACAGGTATATCTTGCAGAGGAGACCGCTGCACTTAAGCAGACTCCCCAGCCATGTAAATTATCTGTGGTATAATCCCAGCTATTCCCATTAGGGTTAATATATAATTATCAGCCACGGGATGGTGAAGATCAGTCTAACACTTTAAAAGGACAGGTTAATTCAAGTACAAAAAGGTAAACTGGCTAGGCTAAAAATGTCACACAAGGGCAGCTAGCACTTATGTATGAACCTGTGTATATCTGTATGCATGATGGATGTTTTATATGTTTTTATTATATCACATTATTGTATTCATTGTGTTTTTCTTGGTGTTTCACTTAGTGGAGGGAATTTATCTATTATAAAAGTCATTTGATTAAAATGTACTTTTACTTTCTTTAACGGCTCTATTAAGCCAAGGCGCTAGAAGTTGTTGCAATAAAGATTTCCTGGGGCTCTTTCACGGTTTTTATAACGCTCACTATGCAATTGTGAAAACTAATACAAAACTTGGCATGCTATATAAAACACAACCATATCTAACTCCTGATGCCAGACTGTTGATTCTTCAAGTCCATTTACTCCCTTTTCTGTTATATGCTACTCCTATCTTAAAAACATATAACAAACTTTATCCATTATACTGGAAAGTACTTACAATAAAGAGAAATATTTGCTACAAGCTTTTCCAATAAAACATATCAGTGTGTTGTAAGGCAACTATACTGGCTTTTATGTCATCATTCATTGAGTTATGTCCATCTCAATGTTATTTTTATCTTGTTTGAATCAAATAGCTCCGACACAAGTAATAATATCATGTCAAAGCAAGTCACAAAAGTTAACTATGATTTTAGTACATTAACTAGCGGATATTCTCATTGTACAGTTGATATAGTAAACACCTTCCTTCCTGAGCTAGATCAGCATATAACTGGTGATTTTCAAATTAAACTAAAAAATATCTTTTCAAAACTTGACATGTCACTGCATCAAAATGAGGATAGTACAAATTTGTTCTAGTTTATATTTCTTTGACTTCTTATTCTTCATCCAGAGGTGCATCTCACATCCTACCTTTACTGTTTTGTCTTCCTCCTGCTAATTACCAGTCATTGACTGTACCAACCAAACTCACCTTCTCCTTTCTCCCCACTATTATGTGCCAGCCTTCCTGCTTCCACCTTAATTATTACAAACATCTTGTGCATTCTCATTATAATTTTGAAATATGTTTTCTATGTCAACATTCAATGACCATCATTCTTGAATTAGTTTAAATTGGATACTACAGACATTAGACTGATTCAGTGTCAATTCTTCTTTCGGCTTTTCTGGGTTAGGGCTCGCCGCAGTGGATCACCTGTCCACTAATGATTGGCAGTGGAGTCTTTTACAGTGTCAAGTTGCCAGCCCAGCGCCCAACCTTCTAGAGAAGGCACACACATGCACACACTCACACCTAGGGCCAATTTAGATTATCCAATCCACATGCAGCATGTCTTTGGGATGTGGGAGGAAACCTGAGCACCCGGAGGAAACCCATGCAACCACAGGGAGGACATGCAGACTCAGCACAGAAGGCACCCCAGCTGAGGATCGAACCAGAGAAGCTCTTGCTGTAAGGTAGCAATGCTAACCGCTGCACCACTGTGGCTGCCCATTCAGTGTCAATTCTTAAACAGCGATATTTTATATTCCTATATTCCGGCCCTCCATTGTGGACAATCACTTTGTATTAATATTTAGCACTTTCTGTACATAGACAAATAAATAGATTGATAGATAACTAAAGATCTAGCCTAGGTATAAGCTATTATTCCATTCGCCTGTAATTATCTGTCTGATTTTTTTTTTTTTTTTACATTTTGTCTGACCTCATTTTTTATATTGTATAAATGGAGATTTCTTTGTCTAGGACTTTGCTGAATGAGGACATTTGTCCAGTTGGACTATCTCAGTCAACAAATGTAATAACTAAATTCACACATTTATGTGCGGCATTATTATTTGGGTTATTAACAAGAGTGAAATAGTAACTTGGGAGTTCCCACTGTGATCATCTTGTTTGGTGACAGTTTAATATACTGGGTCAAGACAGCAGGCTGTAGTGTTGAAGAATATAAGTAGACTTTCCTGAAAATGAATGTGTGTGTGTGTGTGTGTGTGTGTGTGTGTGTGAGAATACAAGAGTTTATTTAAATTACAGTTACTGTGGTCAGGTGAGCACTGGAATACACTGAAACACAAACTGACTGAAGAGAAAGGGGTTGGAAAAACAGGCTGCACACTTTCTTTGGTGGCTGTTCAGTGTAAAACCTATTTTTGGGTGTGGGAGGTACAGGCCCATATCAACAGCAACAGTGCATGCGTTCTATGTGCTCTTGGGGCCAGGTTGAACTTGGTGTGTTGTTTGCAGATTATTACTTGTGTGCCTCTTTTGTGTACTTTAAATCTGCTTAGTATTAGTGGTATGACCTGAGAAACCACATCTGTTGTGATCATCAGATTAAAGGTTTTAGATTAAAGATAAATATATTGATTGCCAGTAGAGCCAGTAAAAAATTGTTGACAGACAATGTTGATTAGCCAAGGATGGTCTGCATCTGTCCTCTGTAGGCTTTCAAATGTTGGCTAAAACATTGGCCTCTCCCATGGTGCCTTTTTTAGGTATTGTCAAACTGACAAATCTTCCAACATAACAAAACCAACCAAAGGTGATATAAAGGCACTACTGCTCAATTCCAGGGGTCTCAACAAGAAACGCCATTCCCTCCAAGCTCTCCCCACCCAGAAAATGCAGATATATGTACAGTTACTGAGACATGGAGAGCACCATGGCAGTCTATGGCTACAATGCCTTCTACACATTTAGGCCAGCTACTGCACAGGCAGGGACTAATGGTAGAGGCCACTGTGCATAAAAAAAGAAGCTTAGCTAGAGGCTGGTCAAACAGTGACATACTTGAGCTTTTCCATGTCTAAATCACTACAGGCAAAGTCCCATACAATATCCTTGTAAGCTATAGGTCCCCTCTATGATATGGGAAACCCATAACTCATTTTTAAATGTACTACAGATATTCACCACTCAACCTAATGCCATATTAATGGGAGACTTTTAACTACTCCATTATGAACTGGGAATCATACACAACACCAAATGTGCAGGCTCAGAGATTCCTGGACTTTGTAAATGCAAACAACTTGGATCAGATAGTTCACATCATCACTAGGGGTGAAAACATAATGGATATGGTCCTCACAAACACGTGAAAATACTGCATCCCCCCTGGTTTAACATTCTTTCAGTTAAGGTTGAACCATAAAGCTGTCTCCTTTGAATTAAAAATGATACCCATGACCCCAGCTAATCCAGAAACAGTTAAAACTATTCTAAGGCAAACATCCTATTACTTACTGATAACCTGAAGTCCCCCAAACCCTGAGAGCACAGCTGTATGTGCAGAATTGTTCACAGATACCCTGTATGGACATGATAATAGATGCATAGAGACAGCTGTGTGGCCCAGGAACAAGCACCCTGTATGGACATGAAAACAGATGCACAGAGACAGCTGTGCCAACCAGGAATAAGTAGCCTGTATGGACATGATAATAGATGCACAGAGACAGCTGTGCCGACCAGGAATAAGTAGCCTGTATGGACATGATAATAGATGCACAGAGACAGCTGTGCCGACCAGGAATAAGTAGCTTGTATGGACATGATAATAGATGCACAGAGACAGCTGTGCTGACCAGGAATATGCACAGAGACAGCTGTGCTGACCAGGAATATGCACAGAGACAGCTGTGCCGACCAGGAATACGCACAGAGACAGCTGTGCCGACTAGGAATACGCACAGAGACAGCTGTGCCGACAAGGAATAAGCTCAGAACAAACTCAAAAAACAAGCCACCTGGTGAAATCCTCACATCATATGGTTGTACAACAAAAGGAAGAAAGTCATGGTGAAAGTTAGGAAATGTAAAGAATGGCAGGATAAACAGACAACCCAGAGGGAAAATCAAGTCTACCAAAGTCAATACTGAGGTAAAAATAGCTTCCCAGGCCAAGGACAACCATGAGGCTTTCATTAGCTATGTTCACAACCTCAAAGGCAGTACACAACAAGGCATAGATCTAATTGCAAATGGACCCATCTACACGGAAGCAGAAGATGTAGCAAATCTACTGACCAGTAAGCTCAGTTTCAATTTTACCCCCACACACTCCTTAGGAAACACCATTAAATATACCCCCTAACTACAACTACACAACAGGTCCTAAATGCACTCTCCAAGAATTGCATGGATGGGCCCTGACAATATCCAAGGATGTCTCCTAAACAGCATGAAACATGACCAAGTAGGACCAGTGGCATCACCATTTAACAGCCTCCAGCCAGGCTTTGTGCCACATGAATGGAGAGCTACAGCAGTTACCCTTATACACAATGGCAGGTCTTCCATGGACCCCAGAAACTACAGACCCATAAGTCTGACCAGTCTTCTATGCAAAGCCATAGATAGAATTTTCATAGGTTCATAGATGTGTACTAGGCTAATGGCCCTGGAGCCTTTACAAACCTAGCCCATAGGATTACCCTGACATCGTGCCACCCAACCTTAGTTCCCAGTGCCTCTGTTGAGTAGAGCCACTGGAGTGATCTCTGGGGTAAATTTACTATTTCCCATCCACTCATCAAGTTTTCTCTTAAATATGGCCAGTGAGGTGCTCTGTTTGACATGTATGGGAAGTTTATTCCATAGCAAGGGCAGTCTTTGGCTTATGAACGTGTATCTCCAGCACATTCTGTTGATAGTGGTAATGGGGTTGAGGTCTCTGGAGCATGTGATGCGGAGGGATTGGGATTTCCTTAGATGTAGCATTTCTAACAGAGCTGGATCAGACATGGCTTTATATGTCAAGCAGAGATCACCTCTAAGTAGGCAATATGAGACAGAGAATAGTTGGAGTTTTTTGAGTCTGTCCCTATAGGACAAGTGTTTAAAGCCTAGGATCCTCTCTGTGAGGTACTTTTGCGGCCACTCCAGTTGTTGCAGTTTGTTTTCATGGAAATTATTAATAATGACATAGAAAACCTTCAGGCACTGGATCCAGTTTGGTTTCATCAAAGATAAGTCATGCCCACTAAACCTAGTGGACTTCTTTGACAAGGTCACCAAGACAATGGATGAAGACAAAACAATGCATACAGCCAGTCTTGACTGGTCAAGGCATTTCATGCAACTCCCCACTTGGCATTATAAACAAACTCATGAAATTAGGCATTAACCCCTATGTCACATCTTGGATAACCAGCTGTCCCTCAGCTAGGACCCAGAAAGTTAGGATAGGGGAGTCCACCTCTACAAGGAGGCCAGTCACTAGCAGAATCCCTCAAGGCTCTGTGCTGGGTAAGGTCCGTTTTAGCATCTACTTCTCAGAAGTCCAGGCCAGCATCGCAGACCTCTGGCTGACCAAGCCTGCAGATAATTACAAACTAGGTGCAGTCATAGAATCCTCCCAAGACACTTGTTTCCTCCAGGGATGGTTAACATGGGTAAATATGTATAAAAAGAGAAACGGCTTCAGGTAAAACCCAGGTGCACAAAACCAGAACTATATATAACCAAAAATACACCGAGGTACCACACAATAGCGTCTTTATTACACAAAAAATAAGAACAGTGGTGGCGCTTTAAAAACTAATTGCTTCATCAGACAAGAAAATAAAACACTCCGTTGCTTATATACAGATGGAACCATTGACTCAATCACTGATGTCATAGGTCAATTAAGGCATTAAAGCTACACAAAACTTATAAATGTATAAATGTGGAAAAGGTTACATATAGAGAAAACTGCATATAAAAGACACATATAAAATACTGCATGTAAATGCATATAAAAACTGCATACAAAAAGTATATACAAAACTGTTGGTAAAAGACCTAAGTAATGTGCATAGATATAAACTCCATAAATACTGTAGCTATGAAAAAATAAAAGGATAGAAATCTAAATCTAGTTATAAAATCTATCTACAATATGTATGTATAACTAAAAGTAGTCTATGTCTCTAAAATATGAATAAATAAAGTGTAATGGGTGTATGAGGTGCCTAAAATTAAACATGTTTGAGGCATCTTGCTTTCAAAAAAGGAACCAAGGAAGTAGAGCCATTAAGGCCTGGATATTTATCTGCATTCAATTTAATGATCCATCTCTGTTCACAGCTTTCAGTAAAGTTTTCTATATCCCCTCCTCTAATGTTTTTGTGTATGAGCTGTAGCACAAAAAAACTTAAAAGAATGTGAATTATCTGTATTAATAATATGCTGGGCGAGTGCATTAGTGGGTTTATTATTTTTGACATCACGAAGAAGTTCTAGAATTCTGTCTTTAAGAAATCTATTTGTTTTACCTACATAAAACACCGGACATTTCTGACAAAAACAATAACAGACAACATCAGTGCTCTTGCAATCAGCATAGGTATTAAGCTGTAACTGAAAATGCTTGGTGGGGTGGACATAGGTATTTATACTGTAAATATAGGGGCAGGCACTGCACGACCTGCAAGGAAAAGTGCCCTGACGTGAAGAAGGGATGGCTTTCTTAGGCACATCCTTGTTAAATAACTGCTTCTTGAGTGACATATTGTTCTTGAAACTGAATAGTGGATCTTTACAGGTAATAACCTGCAACTGTGGTACCTCTTGTAGTAGGTGCCAATGTTTCTTAATTACATCAACATATTGTTTGACGTCACTCGCAAACTGTAGCACTACTCTAAATTCATTATGTGGCCTAGAGTTTATGTTAGATGGATTATTACATGGAACTACCTCGTTGTTGTTAAAATAAGGTCTACATTTAGTTGATCTCATATGCCATTCATCAGATATAGTTTTATCAATTTCATCAGGTTGATATCCTCTAGCTATAAACTCAAATTTTAAATTTTTTAATGCTAGTAATGCATCCTCATCATCATCATGTAATCTTAATGTCCTATAAACTTGCCCTTTTAATACATTTCTCGGGATGTGCCTGGGATGCATACTAGTTTTGTGTAGGTATGTGTTCTTTCTGGTTGGTTTGTGGAAGATGCTACTCTTTAAGCAGTTAAATTCAGCTTTAGCTAGATGTACATCAAGAAAATCAATCTCAGCTGCAGATAGCCGGTATGTGAATTTTAAAAAATCAGTGGTGGTATGCAGATAATCAACAAAGGATGCAAAATCTAAACGGTTGCCATTCCATAAAATAAAAACATCATCCACAAAACGCATACCATAACACTTGATGTAAGAAAGGATTCAAACCGCAAAGTATATGTGTTTCTTCCCAGCAGACTAGCGCAAGGTTGGCGTAGCTATTTGCACAAGGAGTGCCCATAGCCACGCCAACCTGTTGCAGGAAAAATTTCTCTTCAAACATAACAACATTATTCTCCAATATAATTTCTAAGAGACTGCATATAAGTTGTATCTTACTATTTGAAAAACATCTATTTGTTGACAGGAAATTTCTAACCATTTCAATACCCCAAGTATTAGGGATACTGGTAAATAATGACTCAATGTCCATTGTAACCAATACAAAATCAGTATCATTGGTAATAGTGTCCATCCTGTTATGTAACCTTTCAAGGAACATTCTAGTATCTCTTAGAATGGTATGACAATTCTCTAATAATCCATGTAGTGTACCTTCAACAAAGACGGATAAGGGCTCGGTGCCCCACCCAGCCCCTGACACTACGGGACGCATTGGTGGTGAGGCCAGGTCTTTATGTACCTTAGGTAAACCATACATTCTAGGTATAGTGGGTGTGAGAACATTAAAATACTTAAATAATGGTTCATCTATCAATCCAGTAATAAGAAGATCGAACATAAGAAACGGCACTTTATCAATAATAGCATTGACCATCATTTTAGAGACTGAGTTATAAGTTTCATTGTTAAGTAAAGTTTATACATTTGTTGTAGATACAGTTGTTTATCTAATAAAACAATGCCTCCTCCTTTATCAGCCTGTTTAATAACTAATGACTGCAAATTGCCAATGTAACAGAAATGATTAAAGACTTAAAGCTACTAGGCAGAAATTTATCATTGAAATCTGTGTTTCCTAATGAGTCAGGAACAAGGACTAATGTATACAGGCATCCTAGTAGTTTTATCCTGAATACCCCACCAGGTGTTCAAAAGTTTTTAGATATCTGTGAACTATCTTTCAGGGACATAGGTGAGCATGATTCTAGTAACTATTACTTTAGTAATCTCATTCCTAACGAACAAAGAGCCTTACAGGAGTTAAAGAATTTGCAGTCATTAGTTATTAAACAGGCTGATAAAGGAGGAGGCATTGTTTTATTAGATAAACAACTGTATCTACAACAAATGTATAAACTTTTACTTAACAATGAAACTTATAACTCAGTCTCTAAAATGATGGTCAATGCTATTATTGATAAAGTGTCATTTCTTATGTTCGATCTTCTTATCACTGGATTGATAGATGAACCATTATTTAAGTATTTTAATGTTCTCACACCCACTATACCTAGAATTTATGGTTTACCTAAGGTACATAAAGACCTGGCCTCACCACCAATGCGTCCCGTAGTGTCAGGGGCTGGGTGGGGCACCGAGCCCTTATCCGTCTTTGTTGAAGGTACACTACATGGATTATTAGAGAACTGTCATACCATTCTAAGAGATACTAGAATGTTCCTTGAAAGGTTACATAACAGGATGGACACTATTACCAATGACACTGATTTTGTATTGGTTACAATGGACATTGAGTCATTATTTACCAGTATCCCTAATACTTGGGGTATTGAAATGGTTAGAAATTTCCTGTCAACAAATAGATGTTTTTCAAATAGTAAGATACAACTTATATGCAGTCTCTTAGAAATTATATTGGAGAATAATGTTGTTATGTTTGAAGAGAAATTTTTCCTGCAACAGGTTGGCGTGGCTATGGGCACTCCTTGTGCAAATAGCTACGCCAACCTTGCGCTAGTCTGCTGGGAAGAAACACATATACTTTCCGGTTTGAATCCTTTCTTACATCAAGTGTTATGGTATGTACGTTTTGTGGATGATGTTTTTATTTTATGGAATGGCAACCGTTTAGATTTTGCATCCTTTGTTGATTATCTGCATACCACCACTGATTTTTTAAAATTCACATACCGGCTATCTGCAGCTGAGATTGATTTTCTTGATGTACATCTAGCTAAAGCTGAATTTAACTGCTTAAAGAGTAGCATCTTCCACAAACCAACCAGAAAGAACACATACCTACACAAAACTAGTATGCATCCCAGGCACATCCCGAGAAATGTATTAAAAGGGCAAGTTTATAGGACATTAAGATTACATGATGATGATGAGGATGCATTACTAGCATTAAAAAATTTAAAATTTGAGTTTATAGCTAGAGGATATCAACCTGATGAAATTGATAAAACTATATCTGATGAATGGCATATGAGATCAACTAAATGTAGACCTTATTTTAACAACAACGAGGTAGTTCCATGTAATAATCCATCTAACATAAACTCTAGGCCACATAATGAATTTAGAGTAGTGCTACAGTTTGCGAGTGACGTCAACCAATATGTTGATGTAATTAAGAAACATTGACACCTACTACAAGAGGTACCACAGTTGCAGGTTATTACCTGTAAAGATCCACTATTCAGTTTCAAGAACAATATGTCACTCAAGAAGCAGTTATGTAACAAGGATGTGCCTAAGAAAGCCATCCCTTCTTCACGTCAGGGCACTTTTCCTTGCAGGTCATGCAGTGCCTGCCCCTATATTTAGAGTATAAATACCTATGTCCACCCCACCAAGCATTTTCAGTTACAGCTTAATACCTATGCTGATTGCAAGAGCACTGATGTTGTCTGTTATTGTTTTTGTCAGAAATGTCCGGTGTTTTATGTAGGTAAAACAAATATATTTCTTAAAGACAGAATTCCAGAACATCTTTGTGATGTCAAAAATAAGAAACCCACTAATGCACTCGCTCAGCATATTATTAATACAGATAATTCACATTCTTAGTTTTTTTGTGCTACAGCGCATACACAAAAACATTAGAGGAGGGGATATAGAAAACTTTACTGAAAGCTGTGAACAGAGATGGATCATTAAATTGAATGCAGATAAATATCCAGGCCTTAATGGCTCTACTTCCTTGGTTCCTTTTTTGAAAGCAAGACGCCTCAAACATGTTTAATTTTAGGCACCTCATACACCCATTACACTTTATTTATTCATATTTTAGAGATATAGACTACTTTTAGTTATACATACATATTGTAGATAGATTTTATAACTAGATTTAGATTTCTATCCTTTCATTTTTTCGTAGCTACAGTATTTATGGAGTTTATATCTATGCACATTACTTACGTCTTTTACCAGCAGTTTTTGTATGCAGTTTTTATATGCATTTACATGCAGTATTTTATATGTGTCTTTTATATGCAGTTTTCTCTATATGTAGCCTTTTCCACATTTATACATTTATAAGTTTTATATAGCTTTAATGCCTTAATTGACCTATGACATCAGTGATTGAGTCAATCGTTCCATCTGTATATAAGCAATGGAGTGTTTTATTTTCTTGTCTGATGAAGCAATTAGTTTTGCAAAAGCGCTCACCACTGTTCTTATTTTTTGTGTAATAAAGACGCTATTGTGTGGTACCTCGGTGTATTTTTGGTTATATAACATGGGTAAATAATTGGTGCCAGAACCATGGTTTAAAACTGGATGCCAAGAAATGCATAATAGTACCCTTCGGGAAGTTGGATACTCCAGGAAACATCCTCATTGATAACACAGCCTTAAGAGTAAAACCAGGAGTGAGGAATTTGGAGACATATATAGACAGTGACCTGGCCTTCAACCAGATGTGTCAAAGGTACGAAGGAAACCATTCTATGTTGGTCAACTTATAAGCAAGGCTATGGCATCCAGGTCCAAAAAAGTCATCGTTCCATTATTCTCAGCCCCCATCACCCCCCCCCCCCTTTGGTATGTACCTGACCAGGCATAACCAACAACTGCAATGCTTACAGAAATTCCTCAAAAAAAGAATACGGGATGTAAACAACATGCCCTATATGAATTGCCTCAAGCCCTATCCTTATACTCTGTCTCCAACAGACTATTGAGGGGCAAACTATGCCTGACATACAAGATATCTTTGGATCCACAAATAAATAACATCAGAATTAACAGGGCCAGGGATTTAAGCCTTGCTTGCAACATAGGTTCATGGGTTCATAGATTAGGACTAACTGCCCTTGCGAGCCATTTTAAGCCTAGCCAATTATCCCTTGTGAGACTCAAACCCTGCACCTTGTGTTTGTATGGCAAACACCTTAACCATTAGGCCACCCTCCCAACCCAAAATGCTGTGTTACCACCATACATTTCACTGCCAGGTATTGAACCCAGGAACCTGTGCAAAACAATCAGAGCAACATACCACTATACCAAATCTGTTTTTTTTTTTTATAAATAAATAAACATGCTGGAGGAATAGGTATGTGTCTCAGTGAATACCTCTTCTCTGGAACAGGCTTCCCATCCATAAGAAGCAGTGTTCATTCCTAACTCGATTCAATTGTAACCTCGACTAGTAGATGGGAAATTGGAAATTCACTTCTGGCCTGGCACCTATGTCTCTAATGGGCAGAAACAGCCTGAAAATGCTTGACTACCCATTCCCTAGCAAACATATCCCTTAAAATTACCTCTAGGGTAATAGAACTTGTTGTATATATTTACAAAACAGTGCTATGCTTCAAAAGGCCCTTGTGATCATTAGTCTAGAATACACCTATGAACCTGTGAACCTATGACTTGCTGTCACACACTTCTTTACACTGTACCCTGATCATTACTGTACACACATGCTTGCACTGCTCAGAGCATGAATACTAACAGATAACAACTGTATGTGTATACAGGTATGAATATACAATGTGCTACATTAACTACCTCTGATATTGTACACAAACTTGCAAAGTCCAGGTTTCTGCAGCTCCACTGAGTTCTCCTTCTGGTGGTAAGTCCTGCATCGTATCCATATTCCTCTGCCATACTTGTTTTTATATCCATGGAGGCTACATAAGTTGTGTTGCTTTTTGTGGATGTGTGTCAGTCCTAAGCTGTCCTCTGCTTGATAGCACAGTTCTTCGGCATCATTCAGGTGATTAACCCTTTTATACTGGGTCACCAGATGGATGCAGGAGGAGAGTGACCCTGGGAGCTGTCACTGGTGACCAGTAGGATGGCTTGAAGCAGAGCTAGGAGGCCAAACCCCTATGTGCTAACATAATTCAGAACATAATTGTGAGCTAGTATCCTTGGGCCTCTCTTTACATGATTCCTCACCACTCCGATCATGGTCTGCCCATTCACCAAGTCCAGCTGCCTTTCATGGGTCTGATCCTGACGAAGGTCCAGAGCACAAGGACCACTTGTCTCACCCTAGCACGTTGTCTTTATCCCTCTTATCAAAGAGAGTTGTGCATGTATAGCCTCATTAATATCTTCCTATCTGCTCCCACAGGTGCCTGGCCTGCATTAATGAACTCAGGTCAGGGTTACCGTTTGGACCTCCTCCTTCTGCATCAATGTAGCTGGCTTGTTCTGCAAGATTTGCGGATTTTGGCAGGTACTGTTGGATCAGAAAGTGTTTGTAGATATTGGTGCTGAATTCTATCAGTCCCAGGTATGAAGGGAAAATGAAATGAAAGGAAAATGTTAGTGCTTGTATTTAAAATTTTTTTTCATTTCATATGGATTCTTGATTGTTTTAGTCTACATCTGATGATTTATTTCATGCCAACATGACAAGTGTAGAAAGTACTTTTCTGGAATTCAGAACTTATGCCTAATATGGCAAGGCACAGACTGACAATTATGAGGTTCATTTTTAATTGGTCAGTGGCAGTGCTATGATTGTTACAATAATGCTGCAATTAATCGGAAATAGTATATAATATCCATGCGTAGCTGGAGGAGACAGAACCTTGACTTCCTAGTGTCCCATGTATGTGTGTTCTTTGCAATTCATGACAGTCTTCTTTTCTGCCGAACTGTGTTGTGTGAAAGTCATTTTGCACCTTAACACTTTGGTGTTGTGTAATCTCGGATTTTTCAAGTTGTTTGTGTAACGCTACACCAGAAGTTGCCATTGGGCCAACTGTGGCAGGTTTTCTATCAGGCAAGTTTCTGTTTTGTCAGTACATCATTTTATTTTTCTCACCTTCAGCAGAGTTTGTAGTATCTACAGGTAAACTTTACTAATAATCTCTACATTAGATGAAATTTTATGTGGATGGGTAAATTGTATGACTCTGGGAAATTATATGCATGGTTAATCAATTAAGCTAATAATGCAAGTTCCTTTAATTGTATCATCAAGGTTTCAATCAATAAATAATCAGGACAAAGTATCCTTGTCAGAAGGATGGTGTATCCTTCACATGTATGAGTTTGGGTTCTAATTAAAAGAAAAAAGTAGCAGAAACAATTCCTTAGTTGTAAGAGAGTCAATGTTTAATTATAGTCACATGTTTAGGTCTTTGGTATGAGTTTGGATTTATAATGGGCACCAGTGCAGGTATTTTAAAAGAATCAGAGTGTAGGAGGTATATGTTTAATAGGTACAGATGAGACAGTTGTAATTACTTAGTAAAATGGTCTTAACTCACTAAACAAAATGATATTGCTTTACAATTTTTGGAAAAAGGGACTTTTGACAGGAAAATTCTAGAAAATCTTAAAAATAAATTGAAACAAAAATGTAACAAGGTACCAGCTTTTCACTGGTCAGATTTTAATGATTGATAAAAAGAAGCCAAACATAAGGAAATGGAATATCTAGTTAGAAGTTTAAAATACAATTCAACTAGATTAAAGTCACGCCTGCAGCCTGCAGGCGGCTACTAGAACAGTGAATTCACTACAAAAATGTGTTGACAAAAAAACTCATTCCTGGGGTATGTATCCTTTAGGGCACTAGAAAAATTATTGGTTACACATCCAGAATTTTCAGATGATGACTGATATCCTATTCCTTCTACCCCACCTCCACCTTATGGTCAGTCTGCTTCTTATGAAGCCAATAGTGCTCCCTCTCAGAGATGCTGGTGGAGGTACATTTTGCCGAAACTACTCTGGAGGCAGAGCAAGTTATTTCTAGTACTTCCCTACATGTCAGTGTATAGTGGAAGACATCGACCACAGTGACAAACCACTGTGATATCTTCAGATCAAATGTTAATAAGAATAACTAACAAAGGAAAACCGCTATATAAATATATAAATGTGCGGCTAGCATGAAGCATGGAGGAAAAGAATTTGCAAACAAAAGTGCTCCAACAAAAACTAATATCCTTTAAAAGAACAAATAGTGATGCAGTTTCCAATAGTTATTGATGGAGAGAAATATCTGTGACCACCCCCTTCAAAAAAAGATGTAGAAGATGAAACAGACTCTGATTATTCTGATACTGATATATCAAAATGCATCCCTTAAGAGAAGTTCCTAATCCTGTAGCCATTTGGGATAGAAAAGCCAAACCAGCTATTAAACTGGTACAAATGTGGTCTGCAGTGGCTTTTCAAACTGTTGTATATTCTCTCCCTCCAATTCGAATACATTCTTAGGATTGTATTAAAATAATATCTGTACAGATGAGAATAACCTTTTTTCTGTTTTCACGTCAGAACAGACTTCAGACACTGCTGATTTTAAGGATTATAAGTTATTCTCTGTGACTCCCCTGCACTGGCCCAGTAATGAAGGAGCCTCATTCCTCACCATTAGCACCAGTGAGGGATGTACACAATGAGAGGATAACAAGTACACACACAGTAAAGTACAATTTCCCTTAAGAGCACACAAAGATCACAGTCAGTCTGGAGCTGGTTTCTCCCTCTTTCTCTAGATCCCCAATAAGACATCCCACTGGCACAGCTATAGGGTTAAGATCTCAGCTGAGAGGTCAAGCCAAGACCTCCAGCACCCTCTCTGTCCAACCATTGCTTCATGTCCCTCCCCCAGTAGCTGGCACACACACACTTTGAGATTTGATTTATATACAAACACACACACCTGGGTAAGGCTGGCACAGGTTTACTAGCTATGCCCCCTTTTGCTCAGACTATAAGGCAGTTATCACTGCCACCAACCCCTACTTATCAGCTGCTTAAAAGCCCTTACAAAGCGTGACCAATCTTACTGTGTAATGTTACTATTATCCAAATAGTAAATGTGACCAAGACTAAGGCTATTTAGGAGTGGCCTGTATAGTGTCACCAAATACATATGCAAGTACCCTAAGAGCTTAAATATGTCTCTCAAATATCAGCAGCAAAGGTTTAAATATATTTTATAATAAATAATAAAAGAACTAGACAATACTCAATCCACACAATAACTACAGAGTTCAGAATCGCAGGAAATATTTTAAAACAACATTGCAGGACAGTCTTAAATAAATACAGAAACATCTAAACTAATCTTTACTGTATTTCTAGTTATATCTAAGAAAAATTACTGTACCCTAGTTACTTAATAATAGCAAGGCAAGTGCAGAGGTAGTGCTGATGATGAGTGTTTCTATGTCCAAGACAAGATAGAAAATGCACAGTCTTTTTCTGAGACCGTTCTTAAATTACTATCAAGCATTACTGCTGGGTCAACTTGGATGACATCCCTCTTTGTCACCTGTCTTCAGTTCCCAGGCTAACAGATACCAACAGAATTTTATCATCTCTGTGTGAGAAGTACATATCGCCACTGATTCTAAGGACAACCACAAAGCATTCTATAGCTATGTCAAGAATATCAATGGCAACACCCAGATCTGCTCTGAGTTACAGCACAATGGCATGAAAATTACAGAACCAGCTGATATTGCCAACATCCTGGCAGATAGGTTTAGTGCTAACTTTACCCCTCTCACCCCCCTAAAGGGCCCATATCTATACAGGAAGAATGCAGAGTCCCTGTAATCACAACTATGTGGGGTAAAAGCTGCACACTCTAAAGCCAAAAACACAGCATCCATGGGACCAGACAACATCCCAGGCTGCATTTTACATGAACTTCAGAACGAACTAGCTCCTCACCTAAACAGCATGTTCAATCATAGCCTCACATCAGGCTTTGTGCCCACTGAATGGCTTACAGCAACAGTATTCCACTCCACAAAGGGGGAGCCACCACTGATCCCGGAATTTTCGCCCTATTAGCCTGACGAGCCTGGTCTGCAAGGCCATGGAACATATCATCATGGAACTCATAAACAGAGACATTGGTAACCTCCAAACTTTGGATCCCACCCAGTTCGAGTTTGTGAAAGGCAGATCATGCCTCCTGAATCTGATCGACTTCTTTGAGGCAGTCACCAAAGCCGTAGATAAGGGTAAGGTGGTTCACACAGCCTATCTTGTCCTCACCGAGGCTTTCAACACCATCCCCCATTCTGGAATTATAGCTAAACTCACTAAACTAGGTATAAATCCCTATGTCACAAGATGGGTTGCCAAGTGGCTCAATGACAGAACCTACACTGTAAAAGTTGCACACTCCAAATCTGACCTCAAACCAGTGACAAGTGGAGTACCACAAGGTTCAGTCTTGGGACCTCTCCTGTTTGGTATCTACTTCTCTGAAGTACAGGCTAACACAGAAGGCCTCTGACTAACGAAGTTCAAGATGACTGCAGACTAGGAGCCATTGTCGAGTCCCCAAATGATGTGGAAATCCTATAGAAGGGCCTCACTGAGACAGATGCCTGGTGTCAGAGCCATGGCCTCAAGCTCAATGCCAAAAAGTACATTGTCATCCCCTTTGGTAAAAACTCTGTACCCATGAACTACTACATAGACAGCAGTCTATTTAACACCGAATGTGTGATAAGAGACCTTGGGATCCAGGTGGACAGTAGTCTATCCTTTGATAGTCACTTTGCCATAGTAGTCAGGAAGTCCTTCTACTTGGCACACCTCATCAAAAAGGGGTTCTCATCCAGAAAAAAAGAGGTCATTGTTCCCCTCTACTTGACACTCATTAGACCCATTATAGAGTACAATGCCCCTTTTGGAATGTACCTCACAAGATCTCTGCAGCAGCTGGAAAGGCCACAGATGTACCTCACAAAGATGATTACTGGCCTCAAACAGATGCCCTACACTGACCGTCTCAAAAAACTCCAGCTTTACTCCGTAGCATATCGCCTACTTCGAGGTGATCTCTGCCTAACATATAAAGCTATGTCAAACCCAGAGCTGCTGGACATGCTACACCTAAAGAAATCCCAATCCCCCTGAGCTACACGCTCTAGGGACCTAAACCTTTTCACCACAATAAGTAGACATGCTGGAGGGGTAGATTCCTGTCCCAGAGACTTCCCATACTCTGGAACAGGCTACCTATCTATGTCAAGCAAAGTTCTTCATTAGCACTCTTTAAGAAAAATCTTGATGAGTGGATGTGAAATAGGAAATACACCCTGGGATCACTTCTGTGTCTCTGCTCGACAGTGGCACAGAAAAACAACTTTCTTGGGTGGCGTAAGCCAGGGAACCTTGTTGGCTAGGCTTACTTAGGCCCTCGGGCCGATAGCCTAGTACCTACCTATGAACCTATATCTCTCAGATGTGCAGCTGCTAGAAAGCAATAAAACACTTTATATTTTAAACCTAGTAATTAAAATTGTTTTCAAGACAATAGAAAAACTTCTAACTCTAGACATTGTGTCTGCTTGCTGCATTGAAACTGAGAGATAACACAATCATAAAACATTTTGATTCCAACTTATTTTCTTGAAGTTTTGCAAGTTAACTCTGTATGTTCCAGCTTCTACTATTAAAACATACATTTACGCAGGTATATAGTTTATACACATTTCTGTTCTTTTCTATTGGGTACACTGTGGTTACATTCTTGAAGCTCAGTACATAACATAGGTTCTCTTACATTTGTAAGACAAGCATATGAATCATATTAATATTCACAAATGACATATGATTATTTACAAACTTCCAGATAGCTGGGCTGGCAGTGTCACATCCTCCGTAGCTCGGAACCACCTATGAAAATGAGGTAGGGCTCGTAAAAGATGCAAAGCCTGTGCAGATAACTCGAAACTTTGTGAGTGCCTGCCCATAGTAGTTCAGGGTCTATATTAGATGAACGAAAGTTCATCTTAGCAAACGCTCACATGAGCGAATATCCAGGTACTCGAAACTGCAATTGTGGGGGGTTGTGCCCCCCACACCCCCCTTAAATATATATTCCAACTCCGAGATCGCACTACAGTGAGGAAAGGGCAAATATTCCCATCTTCACTGTACCACGATCTCGCAATTGCAGTTTCGAGTTCCGCAATATTCACTCATGTGAGCGTTCGCTAAGATGAGCTTTCGTTCATCTAATATAGACCCATAGTTCAGTATCCTTTGTCAGCTGAAGCAGAGAAAGAACTCAAACCTGTCATTTCGGCTTTGCTACAAGGCATTATAATCCCAGTTCAAAGTCCATGCAATACTCCTATTTTATCAGTTAAGAAACCAGGAAAAAATACAAGATTTGTGAGCAGTTAATGCAGTAGTAATACCACATTTTCCTGTAATCCCTAACTCTGTCACGATACTGAGTTCTGTCCCATCAGGCGCCACAACATTCTCAATGACAGATATTTCTTCTACCTTTTTTCCTATCCCTATACATCTGGATAGCCCGTATCTGTTTGCATTTACATACAGACGACAAGAGTATACTTGGACTATATTATCCAACAGATATGTTAAATCACCTAGCCTTTTCTTTAGGGAAATGAAGAAACATCTAGCTAAGATTACATTTCCATTTGGATCTACTTTGATTCAATATGTAGATGATTTAGTTCTGGTTTTTAAAACCCATAATGACTGTAAACAAAATACTGTTTTCCTCCCAACCAAATGAGTGGAACTACAATTCAAAGTTAACATGGATAAATTGCAATTATGAAAATCGCAGGTTCAGTACTTGGGGTATCTTATTTCAGAAAGTTCCAGGCAACTCTAGCCTTCACATATTGCTGTGATACAAGTTGCACCATGCCATACTACATTACAAAACACAAGCTTTTCTGGGACTGACAGGTGATTCTCAACAATGGATTTCTAATTTTAAAGAAGTAGTGAAACCCGAATGAGACTTATTAAAGAAAGACATTGTTGAACCTTTACCTTGGCAAGACTGCCATGAGCAAGCATTTGTTTAGCTAAATATTCTGTATTCAAAGCCTCCTGCACTTGGATTACCAGGTTTTTCTAAACGATTTTTCTTGTTTTGTTGTGAGAGAAATAAAGTAACATCAGGTTTATTAGCACAATGTAAAAATGATGGATCTGATGTTGTCAGTTTTCATTCTATCCTCACCCTGTGGGTTCACATCCGATCTCTCAGATCCCACTCAGCTGATACAATTTACCCTTAATGCACCCTTCCTAAGCACCTCAGATTTTTTTTTTTTTTTGCTAACAGAAGTAAAAGAAAATATCATAAAGATACAGAGAGATTATTAAAACTATTGTGGGTGTCTAAAATTAATTAAATATATTTGTTGTCTGGAAGAAGTTAACTAGGTATTCAGTTATTAAACTTTAAAATTCAGCACAGGAAATGAACATAAGTGCTTAGATATAAAAACCAGACAGCATGCTCCATTTGGAAATCTAAAGATGTCATGGTTTCATTTACATGATATTTTTTTCTGAAGATGTAGTCTGTCTTTCTTTTTTCTTTAAGTCCAAACATCACATGTAGGAGAAATTAATAAAACCTCTTTCCCATTTTTTAACAGATTCATATTTGTGCAGTTACTGAGACATGGTTTCAATGCAATCAGAGCACTCAGTCTATACCAAGGATTAGGGCTTATCATCCCTTCAGACCCTTGGGAAACTATTGGGGAGTATCTGTATTTCTTTGAAACTCCATTATTTCACATCAAATTTTCCACAACCCTAACTTGAAGCTTGTGGAGATTCAAATCACCCTTAAACAATCCAACTAATTCTTTACTGTTAGCAACAGTTCCCTACCAATGTCACCTAAAGATCACAGAAATTACATTAATACCACTGAAACATTAAATATCAAACAAAATACCCTCTTATTAGGGGAGTTCAGTTATACAAGCACTGATTGGCACATATTTACCTCTAAGAATAGTTACGCTCTGCATTTCCAAGACCTTGTTAATACTAATACATTGGAGCAAATTGTAAAACTACCCACTAGAGGCTGTAATGTCCTTGACCTAGCCCTTGCCAAACTAGTCCTCCCACCTGCACCCTACCCTATATCTCCTCATCCTTGGTTACGTCTAACCACAAATCATCCATCCTGTTGATCAGGCCTAGTGGTTCTCCCTTACCACCACCAAATGAGACCATTTTTAAGGACTTCTCCAAGGCAAACCTACTTTAGATTGTAGAACACCTACACAAAATTCCCAAAACTCCCTTGCAAATGGACCAAACTGACAGGGCTGCTGTATTCATGCCTGATGTTCACCAGCACCTGAACAATTTTATATAAAACTAACTATGTCCTAAATATAATTGTGAATTCAGGAATAAACCTCTCTGGTGGAACCTATTAGACTGAAGGTATTCTTAGTCAGTTCACTATAGTACACCAAAGTAGAATAATAGGCCTGAAAATGCAAAGTCAGACTTGTCTTTTCCTGTATGCATTTAGTTTCAGGGAAAGACAATTCATTAGAAAGGAAAAGATAATTGTGCTGGCTAAGCATGAGATGAGCAGAAATAACAGTTTTCAGGGGAAAGCTACAAAATGTTCCTTTCTGAAGGGAAAGATTTGTATGAGAAAGGGAATGCTGGTTAAAGAATAGACCAGCACTGTGAGGCACATGCAAGACAAGGCTTGAAAACCAAAGCTAAAGAGGCGTGTAAAACATTTCAGGATTTTGGTGTTGCTAGGAAATACTTCAGACACAGTCAGTGGAGTCAGTAAGTTAGCTTTGGATTGATACAAAAAAGATCTTTGCAGTACAGACACTCAAGCCTGAGTACCAAAGTCAGTCAACTATCCAAACTATTCAGGAGGAAAAGACTGTTTTAGTTGATATTATTCAGGAGAATCAGAGTATATTGTTATCAGCGCTGTTATTGGAGACAGTATTCAGACATTGTTAACATCTAATAAAGCATTATTAACCAAACTAGAGCATATACAGAATTCATTCTGAATAGTACACAATGACTTGGCCCATAACAGGGAGACTAGCACCTATTCAGCAGAATTTGGGTAATTGACCGATAAAGACATTCATTCCAGTTTCATTTCAGTTGTTTCTGGTATGATACAGTCTTATCAGTTCTTTCAGAACCCATGTATTAACAGACGGTACTGCAAACTACAGAAAATAATGCAAATCTGCATGAAATCCCAACCTCCCTTCTCCAAGACTGCACTGAAACATGCCAGCAATGAAAAAACACTTAAAAATGTAAACCAGACTATGAATTATATTCCAAATGAAGCTACATATCTTCCTTCAGTGTTATCAGAAATTAAGGAATAATTTCCAACAATGCACTGAGTTCATCCATATTAATATCCCCCATTCTGATTCTACTGATATAGCTAATATATTGACTGACAGATGTAGTGGTAACTTTACCATTTCTGCTGACACTATTGCGTCAACTATCACAGAGAATTTTAAACCCCAACATTGTCTATTGGAAATTGGCTATCTGATAGATTCAAAGTTGTTAAAGTTACTGATTCCCTCTCTGAATGTAAATTTATAAGTAACGGGTTGCCACAGGGATGAGATTTTAGCCCTATCCTATTTGGCAAGTATTTTGTAGATGTCCAAGCCAGTATACCACGGGCGTGCGTTGACCAAGTTTACTTATGACTACATACCGGGCACTGTAATCTGCTCATCCACTCAGACAAAAATGCCCCAGTAAGTATGGAATATGCACAAACATCGTGTATTAAAAATGGTCTCAGACTAAATTAAAAAAGTGTAGCATAGTAGCATTTGAGAGAAAGGTTGTTCCCGAAAGAAATAGTCCGCTTTCCCGCACAATAAAGGGATTTCCTCCAAAGCCAGAAAAATGTTCCTTCACCGATAGTTGCAAATAAATTTATTGAATAGCAAACAGTTAAAACAGAATCAGTCCATCATATACCATAAACCAACATCGGTATTCCGTTTCTTGGTTTGGCTAAAAGTTAGCAGCAAACAAACAACACCACCAGCTCGTCTTACATATAAACCTTGAGATTGAGCGCGCTTTCGTCCATAGATTACTGGACTTCTTCAGAATCTACATGCTCCATTCAGATGAGCTCTTAAATACATTTCTATAAGTATCAATTATTCAATTAACATAATTAATTGTAATTGCACTTTGTTTTAAAGGTATATGTAGTTTCATAAAAACTGTCTCATGTAATACAAGCCGTTTAAAAATGTATGTCTATATAACACTGTTACCCATACTAATATATGCATATGTCTATATGTATGTATTCATCCAACCCCTCGATTTTTTAAAAATGTACGCATATTAGTATAAATAAATACTATTAAATTAATACCTAAGTTGATATGTCTATTGTAATTAGTTAATTATTTTACCTTAATTATTTTACCTTTTATGTCTTCATTAGGTTTATGAGTGTATATTTATTGTTATATTTACCATATACATTTTTTAATTAACTTACTATATACATTATATTATACATATTTTTATACATTTTATACATTTTTATACATATATATTTACATATTTATTCTTTATATTTATATTCACATTCATATTTATATTTATATGTATACCTATATTTATATTTATGTTTATATTTATGGTTACATTCTTGTATATATTTTAGAATATTTATGTAATTATGTATTTGACAAACATACATACACATATATATACATATCTAATATCAACACATTTTATTGGAATGATTTCACAATTACAATAGACATATCAACTTAGGTATTAATTTAATAGTATTTATTTATACTAATATGCGTACATTTTTAAAAAATCGAGGGGTTGGATGAATACATACATATAGACATATGCATATATTAGTATGGGTAACAGTGTTATATAGACATACATTTTTAAACGGCTTGTATTACATGAGACAGTTTTTATGAAACTACATATACCTTTAAAACAAAGTCCAATTACAATTAATTATGTTAATTGAATAATTGATACTTATAGAAATGTATTTAAGAGCTCATCTGAATGGAGCATGTAGATTCTGAAGAAGTCCAGTAATCTATGGACGAAAGCGCGCTCAATCTCAAGGTTTATATGTAAGACGAGCTGGTGTTGTTTGTTTGTTTGCTGCTAACTTTTAGCCAAACCAAGAAACGGAATACCGATGTTGGTTTATGGTATATGATGGACTGATTCTGTTTTAACTGTTTGCTATTCAATAAATTTATTTGCAACTATCGGTGAAGGAACATTTTTCTGGCTTTGGAGGAAATCCCTTTATTGTGCGGGAAAGCGGACTATTTCTTTCGTGAACTTTGTGTTTTTGGAGGAGGTTTGTGCTTCTGTAGAAAGGTTGTTCCCACAGAATATGCTGTAAATGGTAGTCCTTTTCAGACAGATATCGTTATAACAGACAAACTCTTTCTCATTCGATCATCATGTCTCCACCACTGTCTGGAAATCCTTCGCTCTGGTCCATTTATTTTCCAAGGGAATATCTTCAAGAGCCAAAGAAGTCATCCTAACACTGTACTCTTCCCTTATCAGGCCCATCAGTGAATACAGTGACCCCTTTGGTATATACAAATCCAAAGATTTCTAACCAAGAAAAGTAAAAAGGTCTTAAATCCTTTAGCTACCCTCATACCTTGACACGACTCTCCTTATATTCAATAACTGGTTGTTGCAAGCTGACAGTGTCTTACTTTTTGAGACTTGCAAGACCCAGTCCTGGTTGACCTTATTTTTTTGCCAAACCAGTGGCTGTAGAAATACCCACAATAAGGACTTAGACCTGCACCAACAAATAAATAAGGTTGACTGTGGGGACAGGTTACTAATGTAACATATTCCTATCTTATGGAATATTTTTCCACTACAGCAGGTCAAATTAAGTTCTACTTTAGCTACCTTTGAAACTAGTCTTGATGACTGGATGGGTGGGCACAGATTTGAATCAGGCTTATCACGTAAGGCCCTGCTTGATTTGGGAGATGAACAATATTAAGTGCTGGAAAAGGATGGCAACAACTTTTATGTTTGTCTGCTTAAAGGTGTATATAGGTAGCTGGGCATCTTATGAGCCTCGTGATCACTTGTCTAGTATGATTTGATTTATTTAACAGGAAAGCCCGACTTGAACGAGCCAATTTTCAGTGGAGGCCCAGGGGGAAACACTCCAGGCGCATGTCTGTAACATGGAAAAACTCACACAAATGCAGGGAGAACATGCAGACTCTACACAGAAGGCACCCCACCCAGGAATTGAACCATAAAACCTATTGCTGGGAAGAGGCAACACTAATCGCTGCACCACTTTTATTTATTCACAGTACAGAAGCACACTTTTGCAGTACTCAGCAGGCTGCATATATCCTGCTAGTGTATGTCACTATTATAGCTTTATTTCTCATTGAAATATTGTTCTAATAAGTTACAAATGGCAGATCGGGCACTCACATGGATTAACTGCAAAGTCATGTTTCTTTCACATATATGACTACAAAGTTTTTTTCTTTCCTTTTTTTTTCTTATACATTTTAACTTCAGTTGGCTAAATCTGCTGAACAACTGATTCAGGCAGGACAACTGTTTTTGTCTTTACGAATGTTGGAAATAATTCAAATTTCTTCAACAGATTTGCTAAAATCTGAATGTAACTTTAATATTGTTGGTCTTGTTCCATATTCAATGGATAATGAAGAGAAAGTGGCCACTGTGCTTCACATCAGTGCTACTCTGAATGTGCACTTACCCAAGGCCTGGTGTTCTCTGTTATCACTGAAGCTGTGAGGTATGTGGAGAATTATAACTCTCAATTATCCCTGATTTTGTAGAACATTTCTCCTTTTGCCTCATATGTTTGTGCTGTCTCTATTTTTTCTGATAAATTACTGAGGATTACAAAAAGGTCAATATCCGACATTATAATTTCATACTTTCAGAAAAGCATGTTGATACAAAACATGTTGTTTTAGTAACTTTTAAAGTAAATTAGAATAATATTTAAAAATTGTGCATGAGTGTTGTCCCCTCCCATTTATTTCCAGAATTTTCGAGGAAAGTATTTAAAAAAGTCAGCAGAGAAAGATCCCTTCCCATGTAACAGTTAATCTAAATTTAGGGAAAAAGTAAACATACATGTGCTGCTGTCTCTGGGCAGACCCCTAGCTAGATGTCATTCATACTTAATGCGAAAAGCACATACCTGTAATGAAAAAAAAGCAGTTTTAAGCTGTAAAACTTGTAGCAGTAAGTAGTAGAATATTACATGACTACACATTGCTAGAAAACACAGGGAACGGATCGCAGGGACTTAGACTGAGGAGTTGCTGCAAGTACTTAAGTCTCTCTCAGCCCAGCCAAGAACTGAACAGGGTAACCTCTTGCTGTGAGGCAGCAACCTTATCTGTGTGATACAGTGGTACCCGGGTAGTCTTTACTTGTATTAATCAGTGACTAGAGAGTATCACCACCTGAGCTGGAATACATTGTATGCTTAGACTGCATTGTAATAGGGCATGGGTAGGCTATATCCTGTTACCCGACCCCTCGACTGTACCTATTTTGGAGCTAAGCACCCATTTTCAAGTTGGATTTAGCCCTTCACAGTCTGTTTCTATTTTTGCATGTATGGCTCAATCTTCAAGATTGACTTTACCTCGTCAAACAATTTTCTCGGCTGCTATGTACCTCCTGGGAACAATACGCCCATACTGGAAACCTTACTTCACTGGGCATCTCAGAACCTCCAACATGAAACTATCATTATGGGGGACTTCAACATAGATTGGTTAACGTGCAGATCATACTCCCCCACTAATTTCACCAACTCTACGGTTTTTCCCAAGTCATTCACTATCCCACTAAAATTAACAAATCCACTACAAGACAGTCACTACTTGACTGGATTCTGACAAATAGGCCAACATTAATCAGTCACTCCGGATGCCTCCCAGACAGCCTAAGCAATCACCTCCCAACTTGTATAATAAGACATCGTACCTGTCAAGAAAAGCCCTCTGTTTACCAGACAATTAGAAACAGGAAAAACTTCAACCAAGCTACCTTTATTAATGCACTAAAATCTTGTAACTGGTCTCCCCTTAAAAACCTTAACCTTAATGAAGCTGTACAATACTTCAACCTCACCTTCTTAGACATCCTAAACCCCCCCCCCCCGAACCATCAGGGTAAAATCCAACCATGCCCCCTGGATGAGTAAAGAGACTGGGCCTCTTCTAAAATCCAGAGATAATGCCTGGGCCCACTGGCGCAAAACCAGTTCTCATACAGACAAGCAATTATATCTTTAACTCCGTAATAAATTAAAAAAATATATATTAGATTAGATAAAATTAACTACTATCATAATATACAAACCAAATACCAAAAGAACCCCAAAAAAATTCTGGACAGCCATTAATAACATTCTCCATCCTGGAAAATCTGGAACTCCCACTCCTACCATAACTGAAAGCTCCCTCAATGTTGCCACATCCTTTAACAAATTCTTCACTGAATCCATTCTTGCTATTACTAATGCACAAAACTACCCACTCCAGAACCAGCCACCCATGTATCAGAACAATTTCAAAAGCTTAACATTCCTACCTGTCTACAGATTCTATTAACAAACTACTGAAAAAAAATAAAACCTACCACCCTAGCTGCCGACAAATTGCCAGCAGAATTCCTGAAAATAGCTGTTGATGCCCTTGGCTATCCTGTGTCCATTCTTATCAACCATTCTTTATCCGAAAATATAGTTCCTGAGATCTAGAAAATTTCATTCATTATACCTCTCCATAAGGGGGATAACTCTAAAGAGTTAACAAACTGTCGCCCCATAGCAATACTCTCTCCTCTATCCAAGATATTAGAAAAATGTGTACACTCACAACTCATGGACTATCTCAACACTCACAACCTTCTCACAAACACTCAACATGGCTTCAGACCCTACCACAGCACCACAACTGCACTTATGTCATTCACTCACAAAGTTAATAACCACAGAAATAATGGCAAATATGTCTCTGCATTCTTTCTTGACATCTCCAAGGCTTTTGATATGGTCAACCACAACAAGCTTATGAACTCCTTATCCATATTAAATCTTAGTAATACTAGCATGTCCTGCTTCCAAAGTTACTTGTCAGGTAGGCAACAGGCAGTTCAATGGAGGCAGGAACTCTCACCTCTATTACCTGTCACTCTTGGAGTCCCCAAGGCTCCATCCTTGGACCTTTACTCTTTCCTGTCTTCACTAATCACCTCCATACTTCTACTCGAGAAGCCTCAGTCATCCAATATGTCACCTCCATACGTTTACTCTAGAAGCCTCAGTCATCCAATATGCAGATGACTCGACACTAATCTGCTCCTCTCCTTCCCTCCAAGAACTGCAAGCCCAAACACAAGCCTCATCCATGGAAAAATGGCTTACCAGCTCCCAACTAATACTTAATTCCAGTAAAACCAATCTTCTCCCCCTCCACCCTCTGTTACTATCCTTTCCTAAGAACAAAACTCCCATCTCTGTAGTCACACACACCAAACTCCTAGGCGTAGAAATTGACTGCAACATGAAATTCGATACTCTCATCTCACTTACCATAAAGAAAGTGCGCAAAAAATTAGGGGGACTTTATAGAAACAAAACATTCCTCACAAATAGTACCAGAGCAAAAATAGCACAAACCCATCTCACCTCCACACTTCTATATACAGCTCCCATCCTCACCAGCCTCAAAAAGTAAGAATTATCCAAACTTGACACCTGCTTTAACAAAATTGCACGATTCGCCAACACCAGCCCCTACAAATTCACCATTGCAAAGCCCTGAAACAACTAAACTGGCTTGAACTCCCCAATCTCCTTCTCTATAACCAGCTCATACTAACCTATAAGATACTGCATCACCCCGAAAAAACCCTGCATTGCAAAACCTAATACACCATCATACCCATACTAGGGTTCTACGTTCCAACAACAAACTGCTTCTTCAGGTCACTAAGTCCAATAACTCTGCCGGGGCCTCCCTCTATTCTAATAACTCTGCCGGGGCCTCCCTCTATTCTAATAACTCTGTAGGGGCCTCCCTCTATTCTAATAACTCTGCCGGGGCCTCCCTCTATTCTAATAACTCTGCAGGGGCCTCCCTCTATTCTAATAACTCTGCCGGGGCCTCCCTATATTCTAATAACTCTGCCGGGGCCTCCCTCTATTCTAATAACTCTGCCGGGGCCTCCCTCTATTCTAATAACTCTGCCGGGGCCTCCCTCTATTCTAATAACTCTGCAGGGGCCTCCCTCTATTCTAATAACTCTGCAGGGGCCTCCCTCTATTATAATAACTCTGCCGGGGCCTCCCTCTATTCTAATAACTCTGCAGGGGCCTCCCTCTATTCTAATAACACGCCGGGGCCTCCCTCTATTCTAATAACTCTGCCGGGGCCTCCCTCTATTCTAATAACTCTGCCGGGGCCTCCCTCTATTCTAATAACTCTGCAGGGGCCTCCCTCTATTATAATAACTCTGCCGGGGCCTCCCTCTATTCTAATAACTCTGCCGGGGCCTCCCTCTATTCTAATAACTCTGCCGGGGCCTCCCTCTATTCTAATAACTCTGACGGGGCCTCCTTCTATTCTAATAACTCTGCCGGGGCCTCCCTCTATTATAATAACTCTGCAGGGGCCTCCCTCTATTCTAATAACTCTGCAGTGGCCTCCCTCTATTCTAATAACTCTGCAGGGGACTCCCTCTATTCTAATAGCTCTGCAGTGCCTCATTCTATTCTAATAACTCTGCAGGGGCCTCCCTCTATTCTAATAACTCTGCAGTGGCTTCCCTCTATTCTAATAACTCTGCCGGGGCCTCCCTCTATTCTAATAACTCTGCAGGGGCCTCCCTCTATTCTAATAGCTCTGCCGGGGCCTCCCTCTATTCTAATAACTCTGCAGGGGCCTCCCTCTATTCTAATAGCTCTGCCGGGGCCTCCCTCTATTCTAATAATGCTGCCGGGGCCTCCCTCTATTCTAATAACGCTGCCGGGGCCTCCCTCTATTCTAATAACTCTTCCGGGGCCTCCCTCTATTCTAATAACTCTGCCGGGGCCTCCCTCTATTCTAATAACTCTGCCGGGGCCTCCCTCTATTCTAATAGCTCTGCAATGGCCTCCCTCTATTCTGACCATATCGCTACAAAATGGAACTCTCTGCCCACTTACATAACAGCTGCAACATCCTTATCTCAGTTCTAGAAATGTCTAAAAACACACTTACAAACTAACCGTGTTTGCCACTGTGACACCCCAGGCTAATTCTACTCTGTCTTACCCCTAGATAAATCTCTTAGTTAAATGTCCTGCCTCATTTTCATTAATTAGATTTCTCTTATTCTTGTTAGTCTCCCTTCTCTAGCTTCACCAGTCTTCCAACTCTCCTCTCCCGTCTCCAAATAATGATAATTATGTATATACTCTATAATATCACATCATTCTGGATATCTCTACTGATGTACAGCTCACTGAACGATCTTAGCTTCATTTTATTCCTATTCTTATGTAAATGTATGTAATTCTTATCATTTAATGAATTAGTACTGGAGCTTTTCTCCCTGGGCCTCCACTGAAAAAGGACTTGTGCCCAGTTGGACTTTCCCACTTAACAAATGTAAACTAAAATAAATTAAAATAATAAATAAAATAATATTTTAGCTGTTCAGAAAACCGGAAACCAAACTACTTGAGCAACATAATGATGGCTCTAGTCCATCCATCCACAACCCCCTTTTACTCATTTTGCACATGGGACTGAGGACTCTTATACCTCCATTTTTGAGAAGCAATAATAAATTCCTTTGTGAATTTTTTTTTTGCAGTATCATAAACTAAATTCTATAACTTCTATAGTGTGTCCTTGGTAATATATTTTGTCTGGATACCTCTCAACCTCTTAGAGTAAGAAATCTGGACAAAGCCATGAAAAAAGTGGTACAAATAGGGACAGTTTTTAAATATTGCTCTTACAAACTTAGAAAGCTGATGGAATAATAGGTTATGCATTAGCATTAATTTTCTGAAGGGTATGAAGTCTAAAACTCAAATGCCTGTCATTATTTTCTAACTTCAGTCTTTAATGATTTGCCACTAATTTGCCAGAAAGCCACAATTTTATGAAAAAATGGACCAAAAATATAAGGCAAAAATCTGGACATTCTGCAAAAATCTGTACAGTTGAGAGGTGTAGGTGGACAAGGCAGTGATTTGCCGTCAGCAAATGGCAGTCAGTGCAGTGACAGTCTGTTTACTTCTGAAATGGCATATCATTTGAAGGTCCGTTAATCCAGAAACTTTTAAAATCGGTAGACAATAATAAGAAACCGACCCTGAATTGGGATCTTTGTCTTTACTTATTTGTGGTTCCTGTGCCTGACTCTGGGGATAAAAGGATGAGAGCTATGAAGGACACATGACCATTTCCATTATGTAGACCACCACCTTTCATAATGTAAAATAAGAGGGCAAAATGTGGAACCATAGCTCTCATAGGTAGGTACTAGGCTATCAGCCCTAGGGCCTATACAAGCCTAGCCAAAAAGGTACCCTGGCTTTCGGCACCCAGGAAAATTATTTTCCTGTGCCCCTGTCAAGCAGAGCCACAGATGTGATCCCCAGGGTGAATTTCCTATTTCCCATCCAATCATCAAGATTTTTCTTGAAGAGTGCTAATGAGGAGCTTTGCTTGATATAGATAGGTAGTTTGTTCCAGAGTATGGGAAGCCTCTGGGACAGGAATCTATCCCTCCAGTATGTTCTGTTTATTGCGGTGGAAGGTTTAGGTCCCTAGAGCGTGTAGCTCGGAGGGATTGGGATTTCTTTAGGTGTAGCATGTCCAACTGCTCTGGGTTTGACATAGCTTTGTATGTTAGGCAGAGATTGCCTCTGAGTAGGCGATATGCAACAGAGTAAAGCTGGAGTTTTTGAGACGGTCTGCATAGGGCATCTGTTTGAGGCCAGTAATCCTCTTTGTCAGGTATTTCTGCAGCCTTTCCAGTTGTTGTAGATGTCTTATGAGGTACATACCAAAAGGGGTGCTGTACTCTATAATGGGTCTAATGAGTGACGAGTAGGGGGAAACAATTACCTCTTTTTTTCTCAGATGAGAAACCTTTTGTGATGAGGTGTGCCATGTAGAAGGATTTCCTGACTACTGTGGCAATGTGATTATCAAAGGAGAGACTACTGTCCACATGTGTCCCAAGGCCTCTTATCGCACTTTCAGTGTTAAGTAGACTACCACCTATGTGGTTGCTCATGGGTACAGAATTTTTACCAAAGGGAATGACAATGCACATTTTGGCATTGAGCTTGAGGCCATGGCTTTGACACCAGGCGTCTGTCTCAGGCCCTTATGTAGGATGTCCACATCATTAGGAGTTTCAATTATGGCTCCTAGTTTGCAGTCATCTGCAAACTTCATTAGCCAAAGACCTTCTGTGTTAGCCTGTACTTCAGAAAAGTAGATACCAAACAGAAGAGGACCCAGGACTGAACCCTGTGGTACTCCACTTGTCACAGGTCTGAAATCGGATTTGGAGTCTGCTACTTTCACAGTGTGGGTTCTGTCAGTGAGCCAGTTCACAACCCATCTTGTGACATAAGGATTTATACCTAGTTTAGTGAGTTTATCTATAATTCCAGAGTGGGGAGGGGTGTCAAAAGCCTTGGCGAGATCTAGATAGGCTGTGTGAACCACCTTACCCCCGTCTACAGCTTTGGTGACTGCTTCAAAGAAGTCTATCAGGTGTAGGAGACATGATCTGCCTTTTACAAACCCAAACTGGGTGGGGTCCAGAGTTTGGAGATTACCAATGTCTTTGTTTATAAGTTCCATGATGATATGTTCCATGGTCTTGTAGACCAGGCTCGTTAGGCTAATGGGATGGTACTTCCCAGGGTCCATGGTGGCTCCCCCTTTGTGGAGTGGGATAACCGTCACTGTGCGCCATTCAGTGGCCACAAAGCCTGAGGTGAGGCTATGATTGAACATGGTGCTTAGGTGGGGTGACAGTTCATTCTGTAGTTCATGTAGAATGCAGCCTGTGATGTTTTCAGGTCCCATGGATGCTGTGTTCTTGGCTTTGGATGGTGTGGCTTTTACCTGTGTAGCCATGATTACAGGAACTTTGCATTCTTCCTGTATAGAGATGGACCCTTTAGGGGGTGAGAGAGGGGTAAAGTTAGCACTGAACCTATCTGCCAGGATGTTGGCAATGTCAGTTGGTTCTGTATATTTAGTGCCATTGTGCTGTAACTTAGAGCAGATCTGAGTGTTGCTATTGAGATTCTTGACATAGGTATAAAATGCTTTGTGGTTGTCTTTAGAATCAGTGGCGATTTTGTTTTCATAACTAGCTTTGGAGTATTTTATGAGGGATCTCAGCTTCTTACTGAGGCTGACCAGGGAGTTCCTGAAATCATGGGATTTTACTCTTTTTTGCATTAGTTTCTCAACCTCCCATCTCCAAAATGAGGACCACTAGCCATGATAATGTGGAACAACTGGGCAACATGTGGAACACTTTCCAATGGCTTACTAACAACTTCAACTAGGAAGATCATAGGATAGTTAAAATATGTTGAGTTTACTTATATAAAGGTATTTTAATTATTCCTTTCTATTTACAATGGATACCAGTTAAAAGAAAGCCTATCACTGAATGTGAGGCAGACCCTTTTAATGTGGAACTTTGAGGAACATGAACTTTTTAAGACCCCAAATGAGGTACACTTGACAGGTATGTGTGGAACACTGATCTGAGAGCTTACTAGCGCCTGCAGCTAAGACGTTCATAAGAGGTTAAAATGCATTGCTATATATAAAAAGTTCTTGCAATTAATATAATGCAGGATCATATGTCATGGGTATTAGTGATAGATCCTCTCAGACTGGAACAGTGAAGAACATGGACTTTTCAAGAGTCTAAACGAGAAATGTCCCTCATAGTGACTTACACTTTGACATGTATGATGGGCTCCACTTGAAAATAAACAAAAACGAATAAAATAACTAGATGTGACGCTTCCTTCCAGGAGCAGGAGGTACAGCGTTAAAGTGACTATATGGAAATCCCGACGTGAAATTGGACGGTCACTCAACAGCTAATTTGCATATCCACAATGCAATGCTGTACGATGACACCATTTGCTTAATTTGAAATTATTTCAAGAATGAAGATGGCAAACCAATTTTCTTGTAATGATGTTACTTGCTAATGTATTTTGATATCATAACAAAATATGTTAAATCGTCGTATTTCTAAAAATAATATAATAATTGTAATAGCAGTACGTTGCTTACATCCGGTATTGAAACATTGGAAAAGTAAAATTTTTGATGCCTTGTTCCGCGCGAAACAAGGTTTTTGAAAGTAAAAAAATGTTATTATTTTTTTTAAATTTGTAAGTATATTATAAATAAAATGTATTATTGTTGTTTCTTTTTCTAAAACGTCGCAACTCGTTCTAAGCTGTAGTAAGTGTTTTAGAACCAGTAGTCACATCCCGTAAGATTTCACTTATTTGAAATTTAAGCGCAATATTTCTTTGAGTGAGGCGTATAACTTATTTGAAATGTAACTGCATGCAATATCCAGCTTTGTATAAATCATAACATTTTTAACATTGTGTTAACTACAGCGTTACTCCCCTAATCACAGATACCGAATAAAGATGTCAAGATATTTTAAACATTGTTTTCACTGTAAGGTTACAACTTTTATCCTAATCACAGATAGTAAAGATAATAGTCTCAATTTGTTGACAAAGCAGAAGCACTAGATACACAATTCTTTTTCAGAGGCAAGGTGGTGAAAATGTCCAGTTAAATGACTTGTTCAATGTCACACAACAGGCTAATGACTACTGGGAGAATGAAATCCTGTACCACATAAACCACAGCGCATAGCCTTAACCCTCTGCTCTAACTTTCAAAAAGCACAGTTAAAGAAAGTTATAGCAATTTAGGCATATAACCTATTTTCAGTACATATTAGGCTTGCCTTTACTTGGCAGAGAATAAGTATGAAGCAGTTGGCATAATGGTTAAGGTCTTTGCCTCCCATGCACAAGGTCCAAGTTTTGATCCTGATCTCTGGCCAATACCTGTGCAGAGTTTGCAAGATAGAAGAGCAGGGATCACAGATTGCCTGCCTTGGCAGGGCTAGTTGCTGGAGTAAAATAAGGCTCTAGATGGGAGGGGTCAATACGCTGGTGTCTATCTGCCCAGCCTAGGTTACCTGGATAGCTGGACTTAAAAGCACTCAACCTGCCAAAGATAAACTGAGAATCCCTACACTTACGGAGGTTTACTGACAGGACTTGGCTTGGAGATAATGATACAGAGGAGGCTGGGCATCCTATGTATCCACGATCTATCCAAGATCTCACTTGGCTTGGGATCCAGATTGCAAAGTCATCCACAGCAAAACAGTTAGCTCACAACATAAGTCTCTAAAGTCAACATAGGCCAGGCTGAAGACCTTCACAACAGTTCAAGGAATGCTCTATCATCCCAAGAAGAGGAGGAAATAAGTGGGCTCTAGGTTGGTAGTGGAATGCAGCAGAATCAAACGAAAGGAGTGATGGAAAAGGAGCTGCAATAGCAAAGAACAGGGTATTGGAGGCATTCTACCAGCTTCTGGAAAGTGATGTGGCACAAAGAAACTATATCAGGTTGCAAGCAAAGACAGGAAGAAAGATAAAGAAGATAGTCAGACACCTTTCATAAGGCCAGCAACAACCTGCTCACCAGTTCACAGGACATCAAAGGCACATAGAAAAGTATTTCCAGATGCTTCTGAATGAAGAAAAGCCCATAGAAGAAGTAAGAATAGCACTAAAGAAAATGAAGTCAGAGAAAGCAGCAGGCTTTTCTCCCTGGGCCTCCGCTGAAAATGGACATATATCCAGTCGGACTATCCCAGTCAACAAATATAAAATAAAATAAAAATAAATAAATGAGGTCACAGCAAGTATGATAAAGATGCTGGGAGAGCTAGGGAAGAAATGTCTCCTGAGGGTACTTATAGCAATGTGGAGAGAAAGGTGTATCCCAGATGATTGGAGACATACTCATGCCAATGTACAAGAACAAAGGGGACTTCCACAACTGTGGGCAGTACAGAGGCATCAACTCCTGTCACATTGCATGAAAGTTCTGGAGAGGGTGATTGATAAAAGAATACACAGAGTAGTAGAATGTAAGATGGGACAGCAGCAGTTCAGATTCGGATGCAACACAACTGACCTTATTTTTACAGTGAGATAGATAGTTGAGAAGAAGGTAGAGATGAGGAAAGAGTCAATTGGGCATTCCTAGACTTGGAGAAAGCATATGACAAGGTCTCAAGAAAGCTGATCTGGGCAGTTCTGCAGTGGTTAAAAGTCTCAGAAACCTTGGTAGAATTAGTGCAGATTATGTACAAGGACCCATACCTCTCAAGTGTACCTCATTATGAGGAATGTACCTCATTTGGGGTCTTAAACACATCATGCTCCTCAAAGTTCCACAGTGGAAGCATTTGTCACACATTCAGTGTTAGGATTTTTTTTAACTGATATCAATGTATATCCAAATAGAAATTAATCATATTAATTCAGTAAAATATTTTTTATAAGTAAAACTAGCATATTTTAACCATTGTATGACATTCCTAGTTGAAGTTCTTAGTAAGCAGTTAGTAAGTGTTCCACATTTTGCCCATTTGTTCCACATTATGATGTCTAGTGTTTCATTTTGGAGACTGAAGGTTGAAATGTATGCAAGGACCCACTGACTCAAGTATGAACAGTGTTCTGTTTCACAGAGGGGTTCCCAGTGGGAGTGGGTGTGCACCAGGGTTTGGTTCTGCGCCCACTGCTGTCCTTATTGGTGATGGGTTACATTAGCAAACAAGTTGGAGGGGACAGATCGATAAAGCTGCTGTATGCAGACAATGTGGCATTATAGGTAGACTCTGAGCAAGAACTTCAGCAAAAGGTAGAGGAATGGAATGAAAATCTGAAAGCGCACTGAATGAAACTAAGCAGAGTTAAGACACTGGTAATGGCACCAAAATGGGGAAATCAGAAGAAGATGAGAATTGAGATAGAAGGGAAGATAGTGGAAGTTAATATCTTCAAGTATCTGGGAGGGGTAGTTGAGGAGAAAGGAAGTCAAAATGAAGAGGTCAAAGCTAGAATCGGAGGGGCTGTAGCCTGGCATAGTGTAGTCTGTGACAGAAGAATGCCAAAGAAGCTGAAAAGTAAGGTGTACAAAACAGTGGTGTGACCGGTACTACTGTATGGTACTGAAAACTGGGCAGTAAAGGCAGAACAGATGAGGAAGCTGGAAGAGATGGAAACAAATTGCCTGAGAAGGGTGGTAGGATGCATGCTATGGGACAGATGAAGAAATGAGGGCATAAAAGTAGCTCCAATTGCAGAAAAGATTAAAGAGAGCAGATTACAGTGACTCAGACATGCAGAAAGCAAGCTAGTGAAGAAGATTTGGGACAGACAGGAAGAAGGTAAGAGGAAATGAGGAAGTCCAGCAAAGAGGTGGACGGATTGTGTGAGAGAAGATCTGTGACGAAGAAGGCAGAAATGTGGCATTGAATCAAGAGAGATAGCGACAGTTAAATGATACCCTGACCCCATGTAGGACAAATTGGAAAAAATGAGTGCTGACAATGATAGGTTCATAGGTTAGTACTAGGCTAACTGCCCTTGCAAGCCATTTTAAGCCTAGCCAATTATCCCTTGTAAGACTCAAACCCTGTACCTTGTGTTTGTAAGGCAAACACCTTAACCATTAGGCCACCCTCCCAACCCATGATGATGATGAAGTATGAACCATTTCAATACATATTTTGTCTCATACAATTAATTATTTGTTCAAACATTATAACCTACAAACTGTAACAAACTGTCCTATTCTTTGCTACACTTAAAACTTGGTTGCAACTCTAGAAATGTACAAAAATGTCTAACATCTGACACATATCTGTCCTGTTTACCATACATTTTACTTGGTGCTTATGTAACTGTGTGTATTTGACAACATATAAATAAATATACTTTCCATTCCTTATCAAGTTCTTTTGAGGGTGACAGTATTGGTGCTTTATTCCAAAACCATAAGGTTACATCTGTGTTGCCCATTTTTATTGTTTATCAACTGATGGGTCTTGGATCCGATTCAGCCACTTCTTTCAGATTCCTGGATCCAAAATCTCAAGCTTCTTTCTTTACCCATAATGCCCCACGAACCTAACATACCTCAGATTGAATGAATTCTAAAAGATGCAGTGTGCAAAAAAAAGACCAATAAACAAAAGTAGTAAAACACACTGAAAAAGGGTTCTAATGGATAAAATGTCATTTTATTAGAAATAAACAAACCAAGTATTGAGTACTTTCATACCACATCAAGCAGGGACTTCATCAGAATGCAAATACATTCATGTACTCAACTTAATTAAATATGCTGCCTAATTAGTCAATCATGGCATGAATTAAAAAATTGAATTGGTTAAAGTGATATTACAGAAGTTGTTAATATAATCCATACCTAACCAAAAGAAACGTGTCAAATATCACAGAAAAGAAAAAAACGTGCCACAAATTGATATACGAAATATGAAAATACTTTGATGCTGTATGTAGACGTAAATGTATTTGTATTCTGATGAAGTCCCTGCTTAATGTGGAATGAAAGCGCTCAATACTTGGTTTGTTTGCTTCTAATAAATGACTTTTTATCCATTGGGACCTTTTTTTTCAGTGCGTTATACCTCAGATTGCATACAAAAATCAAACATTGGTACAGCAAGGGCATACAATATACACCTAGAAATAATAATAAAAAAGAAGGCACTGTAGCTTTTACTTTGAGATATACTAATGATAACCACAATATTATAAAAATTATACAGGAGAACTGGGGTATCCTTACTATGGACAATGGCCTTGAAGATCTAGTAGGAATTACACCACATTTCAGATATAGAAATGCTAAGAATCTGAAAAGATGGCTCTGTATAGATAAAACAATTAAGAAACCTAATATCAATAGAGATATTAGTCTTAAGATGGGAACTCGGCCATGTGGAAAATGCAACATGTGTAAATATATTAATATAGGAAAGGAATTTACAACACCATACTTGGAATATACACATAAGTTTCTTATATGTGCTACATGTAATACTACAAATTTAATATACCTAGCCACTTGTAAGAACTGCCAAGCATTTTATGTAGGTCTCACCTCTAGAAGGCTCAGAGATCGTATTTACAATCATATATATGACATCAGAAAAATGACTCTAACAAATGCTTTAGCCAAGCACATTAGTCTTAATCAAGATCATTATTTTGATTTTAGAGTGCTACAAATAATTAAACCATTAGCGAGAGGTGGAGACAAAATGAACACACTAGCTATGGCAGAGCTAGATTGGATATTTAAACTACGAGCACACACAGAACCCGGACTAAATATTAACATCAGTATAAAACCAGTATTGGAGGCACGCAGATAGACTGCATGTTTTGGATAAAGTACAAAATGAGAGATATTGTTTACATATTACATATATAGTAGATTTGTTTCTATTGATATAATATCAGATTTTTTATTTTATATATTTTATATTTTTACCGATAAGAATTTTGTATTCATTATTTACTAAATATTCATATTTATATGTGTTAGGCTCTATATACAATGAATAGAGTAATATATTATATAATAGACACTCAATCTCTTTATTTATTCATATTTAGAAGGAGATATGTAGCTTTTTGAAGATGAATTGATGAATTATAGTGCTTAAATATTTGTCATCATGTACCATCCATAAGCACATAGGGCAAGTTGGATATATGTAACATTATTATTTACTATTTTTATATTGTATGCTTTTTATAATATCTTTATATAATATGCATATAGTTGGCTATATATACATTAGTTACACTATATTAAATGTGTTATATGGTTTGCATTTTACAATTGATTCTCAATATTTTACATTTTGCACTTATATATATAATTATACACATGTGTGCATTTCTTAGCTATGTTATTATTCCTACTATATCCTTGATATGTAGTCTTGCTATCTTGGAGATGAATACTGCACGAATATATTTTTAATCACTGTTTTAAAACTATTTCTATAGGTATAAAGGAAATTGTTAACAATTTCTATATATAAACAATTTCTTATATGATTTTTATATATTATATACATATTTTATACAGAGTGAACATATATATTTAGTATTTATAGAGATGTATACTTGTTTTTATATTTCTCATTTTATTTATTCATTGAAGTAGTCGCTTTCAATTTATGCCAAATAGGCTAGGTAACAGAAGTAAAATGATGGAATATCTGTTTAAAAGTTCAACAAATGCTTCACTGCTTGATTACTTGATTAAGTCATCATCATAATTGTTTAATTACCTAATTATGCTGCTCAGTTGAGTATATAAGTAGGGTGATTTTGTTCATTAAATTGTAACCTGATGAAGCATACTCGACGTATGTGAAAGCGCTCGTTTTTTGTCTTGCATTGTGGAATAAAAGTTCATTCTCCTTTATCGTGGTGGATTCCTTGGTTTTTGTCTAATACCTCAGATTGAGTTTGCACCCCACAGGAATCAATGGATAATACATTAAGAGAATAAGAAGATACAGAAAAGAAAAAGAGCTGGAGCTCAAACAAAGAACAACAGTTCCCAAAGTGATACTGTTAGGCCTCTCTAGGAGCAAAAACATTGGTTTATGAGGGTGGGAAACTGAGGAAAAATGAAAATGGACAACACAGATGTAAGGTTATGGTGAGTACATAACTTTTTTACCTGATGTTGTCATTTTTATTTATTCCTCAACTGATGGGACAGAGTCTCCAGCTAGATGAACCTTGGGTGGTTTTCAAGGAAGGATATTTCAGAATACTGTGGAGTGAAACACAGCTCTGTTTCCAGACAACAAATCCAATTTGTAAGGAGCAAGAAAGGTATGAGCACTAGACTAAGTAGCAGCTGCACAAATGTCATCTATGGAAGCTTTTGACCATAAAGCTGAGGAAACAGCTATAGACCTTGTGAAATAGGCTCTAGGAGGCTTAGGCAGGATCAATCCTCTTTTCCTATAAACAAAGGAGATACAATCGGTTAACCATTTGGCTAGTTTAACTTTAGAAACGGACTTGCCCAACGTAGTAGGTGAGAAAGATACAAACAACTAGTCAGTCTTCTGCAAATCTTTGGTTCTATGGAGATAAAACTGAAGTTGTTTATGTACATCCAAAAGATGGAGCAGGTAGTCTCCCTTCTTTGAAAAATTTGGAAAGAAACCCAAGAGGTTAATGACATGGTTGATATTAGACTGAGAAGCTACCTTAGGCAAAAATGACAGGTTGGTCTGTAAGGAAACCCTGTCTTTTTGGAAAACCAGGTAAGGAAATTTGGAAGATAGAGTCGGTAGTTGAGATACTCATCTAGCTGATGTAATAGTGACTAGAAAAATGGTTTCCCAAGACAGAAACTTGAAGTTTTGACATAGCAGAGGGTTCAAAGGAGTCTTTGATTACAGCTTGAAGCAAAACTGTCAAATTCCAAAGGGGAATAGGATCCTTTAGTGGAGGTCTAAGTAATAAAGTTCCTTTTAGAAAAGCTTTGCATAATTTAGGAAAAAGCTAAAGAAGAATTATTTTCACCTAGATGGAAGTTTGAAATGGCAGCCAGCTGGACCTTAATAGTTGAAAAACTAGCCCCTTTATTGAAAAGTGAAGCTAAAAATTTGAGTACCACTGGTATGGGAGCAGAAAAGGGGTACAGATCATACTTAAGAGCCCAGAATATAAACTTCTTCCATTTACTTTTGTAAGTCTTTCTAGTAGAAGGTTTTTGAGAAGATGATAAAACATGATGGACCAGGTAGACAGCCTGGGCCATCTAGCAATTAGTCGAACTGGAGAAACCATGCAGTCAGTTTGAGCCCTGTTAAATCTGGTTGAGTCATTCCTGTCTAGGGAAAAAGAATGCCTGGATTGGAATCCAGTATCCAGGGCAGATGTAGAAAATGAGGCCAGAGAAAAGGGGACCATTTGATGAGGCAGAAGGAGTGCAGTGAGGATAACTGTGTTCTTTAAACAGTATGCCTTCTGTAGAAATTTCAGAATGACTAGGCTTATAAGGGCCTCCCAGCCAATAGCCTAGTATCATCCTATGAAACTCAGAGCCTATAAATGAGAGGTAACAGTAGGCAGGCATAGAGGAGACCAGAGGGCCAATTATGGACTAGACCATCTCTTGGTTACCCCCCCCCCCCTTTGGAGGGATCAAGGCAAAGAACTTGCTGCACTTGTTGCTGAGGGGAGAAGTGAAAAGGTCACAGCATGGGTGGCCCCATCAATGAAACATTCTCTCTGTTACTTTGACATTGAGAGACCCACGCATGAGGCATCAGAATGAACCTGCTTAGTTTGTCTGCAATCACTTTGGCTTTCCCCAATATATGCATTGTTATGAGAAAGTGACCAGAAGAGATTGCCCACTGCCACACTCTTAGTGCTTCTCGACATAGCAGGTAAGATCTGGTTCCTTGCTGTTTGTTGACGCACCAGACTACAGACATATTGTCCGACTGAATAGCAATCAAACAGGAGGAGAGAACTGCTTAAAATTTGTGCAACACTAGGAGGACTTCTTTCATTTCTAGGGCATTGAAATGCTTCTTGGCCTCTTCTGGGGTCTTTGTACCCTGAATGGTCCTTCTCAAGTAGTGCTCCCCCACCCCATTTGGGAAGGGTCTGTCGTCACTGTAATCATGGGTAGATGGAGAACAAATGGACGACCTTGAGAAACTTCATCTGAGTGAAGCCACCAAAGAAGATATTTTTTGCAAGCTTGTGTGATCTTGACAGGGGCAGATAAAGTCTGCTAAAGAATAGACCACTGTACCAATAGTACCCATTGCACAATTATCATGTGAAAACCTGGCTAAAGGGAATAGGGGGATAGCTGTTGCCATGGAACTCAAGGCTTGTACAGTTTGTCATGCTGGAAGAGATGAATGCAGGATTACTTTCTTGATCTGGGATCTGAGTGTCTGAATTTGAGTTGTAGGAAGAAAGGCTATCTGACTGACTGTGTCTAGATGAGCACCTATGAACTCCAGACTCCAGGTGTGAGTTGTGACTTGCTGTAATTGACTGTGATGACACAAATGGAGCAAGTAGTCCCTTGCCTGTAGGAGTAGATGGCTGGTTGGGGCAGTTAGGAGCCAGTCATTTAGATACGACATGCTGTAGGTGGATTGGATACTCCAAAATTAACCCTAGGCAAGAGTGCGTTGCGTGTGTGTGTCTTCCGTGGAAGGTTGGGCGCCGGGCTGGCAACTCGACACCGTAAAACTCCACTGCCAATTATGAACAGACAGGTGATCTGCTGTGGCGACCCCCAAAAAGCAGAAAGAAGAAGAACAGCAGCACCTGGAATGCTGGCAATCTAAGGTGAGCTGTTACCACCACCATGCATCTGGTGAACACCCCAGGGGGCTGTGGTGAGGCCAAAGGGCAGTGCTCTTAACTGGTAATGACTGGCTCCCAGCTGGAAGTGTAGATATCCTCTGGAGTGCCTGTTCATTTTGATATGATAGTAAACATCCTGAACATCTGTGAAGCACATCCAGTCATCCTTTCGCTGCAAGGGCAAAATGGACTGAACCATGAGGAACTTTGAATATTTCACATATTGGTTTAGTTTGCTGAGCTCCAGGATGGGTTTCAAGTCCATTGCCTTTTTGGCACTAAAAAGAATCATGAGTATGTTCAACATTCTATGTGGCTTGGGGCTACCTTTTGGATGAATCTGTTTTTTTTTTCTAGCAGCTTTTCTATTTCCAAGACTACTCCCCCTCCTCTGATTGGGTGGTACATCAGGGATCTTTTCCATTTTCATAGGGGGAATTTGTTAAAATGGTATGAAATAACCTCTGGATATGATCCTCTGCACCCAGGTATCTGTTGTGATGGATGCCCAAGCTTCTGGGTACAGAGACAAACACCCCTGATTGCCTCCAGAGTACAGCAGCCAGGCAACCTTTCAGGAGTGCTGGTAGGGCTTATCCAAGAAAGTATCTCTGAAACCCTGGTTCTGTACACCACCTGTACCATGAGAACAGCGTCTTCCATTAGAGCTCCCCTCTGCCCTGGGAGAACTAACTCCACGTGAGACTTGAAAAGGCCCTTGGGACTTGTGTAATCACATCTTTTTACCATTGATTCTGAGAGAAAGATCTCACAGGGTTAGAAAAACAGATCCCAATGGCAGACAGGGTCTTTCCATCTTGCTCACTTCTGGAGAGTGTTTTCTTCACTTTGAGACCAAACAGGAATGATCCATTAAAAGGAGCATTGACGAACGAAGACTTGAAGGGCTCTGCAAACTCACACAGGTGCATCAAGGCATGTGTCCTAATAGCTATGCCTGAACCTGTCACCCCTGAGGTATCCTCAACAGTGTGAGATAGCCTTATGGATGAGTTGGAAATGGATTGAAGGGTGGTCAGCTGTGAAGAAGCTTTCATTTGGTCCTCCACAGACATGAACCTGGAAAGAGATTTGCAGAACTTCTTGGTAAAATCTCTTTGCAGCCTGGTAAAGTGCACCAGATAATTCAGCGACCACAGGGCAAAGATTACCGAGGCATAAATACATTTCCCGAATCTGTCCAAGGCCCTAGACATCTTGTTAGAGGGATGGACAGGTGAGGTCCACTCCATGAACTCTTTTTTAGTGGCTGCCACAATGACCATGGCATTTACTGGGACTCTTATGATCCAGTGGTGGAGCTAAAAATCTATCTGGACTCCAGTGCATAGGCTCCATAGTATCCAGCTACCTCCATGCACAGTATAAGACTAAGTCAGTCAACTCATCGGCCAGTGGGACCACCCAAGACTTAGCTGGGCCATCCCAAAAGCCTCCAGAAATGCTGATTCCTCCTGGGAAGGGGGTACAGAAGACCACCAATGTTTTTGTTTGAGAAGTTCCAGGATCTCTCCAAAGGAGATGTCATCAGGTGGAGATTTGGGGGACCTCTCTCGTTCATTGATGTTGGTGTTCTCAGTGAGAGATTCCTGGCAGGAATTTAGGTGTCTTCTTTTACACATTCTCTTCCTAGGAACCTCATCAGTGGGATGGTCAGGTGAAGTATTGTAAGTAACATAGGAGTCCTAAGGGAGGATTGACTGAAGCCTTGATTGGGGTGGCACAGTGGTATAGACCTGAGAGGCTCAGAGCTGAAGTCTGATGGTGGGACACAAGTAAGATCCAAAGGGGGTAAGGATGTCCTCTCTCTTGGTTGAGAGAAAGCCCTGTCCACCACCTCAAAGGCAGAAGGTCCAGGGGAAACAACAGCTGGCCGCAATGAAGTCAAAGCCACCTGTACTGTCATAACTTGAATCCCCACAGATCCTTGTCTTGATGGGGGAGTCAGACACAAACTGTCTAACTCCAAGGATCCAAGGGCCAAAGACAGCCCTGACAGCTTCAGGACTGGGCCAATCCCCCGGAGCTGGCACCAAAGTTTTGGCTCTGAGAGTCGTCTCTGAACAAATTGCAACTGGGTGACTCAGGAGCATGGTCAGAGTGGAAGAATAACCTGTCTTTAGATCTGACAAGGACACTGTCGACAGTCTTGGATCTAAGGGCTCTGAAACCACAGGTTGAATCAGAGAAGGATATATAACTTGAGGCTGGGTAGAGGGAGGCTCATGGGTTTGATGGGAGATGGAGACCGGATCACCCCATCTGGGTTTGAGCTCTGAGGCACGTCCTCATCATTCTAGCCACCTCTGCTTTGAATAAGTTTTGGAGGACCTAAGGAAAGAGCTGGTTGAAGGTTGTCTGGAGAGTCTCCTCTGCATTTCTTGCAGGAAAAGTAAATGGAGCTGAGGAGATATTAGTTCTGGTGAGAAATGAGGAGACCAGGTCCAAGGCAACTTAGCCTTGCATGTGTTAGGATCCAAGGAGATTGGATCCGACTTTTTGAGACCTTGGCCAAAGGCTCGATTGTCAAAGCCGATCTGGGAGAATGGTTGGGGGATCATTTCCTGGATTCTTTTTCCTTGGCAGCCAAATCAGGCTTTACCTGTCCATCTTATAGGGGGTGGGAGCCCCAGGAGATAAGGAAGAAGATAACAGACCCCTTTCAAGCTTATTCCTCCCATCATGCAATGCCCAGGAATTAAACCCCGCACAAATAGAGCATTCATTGTCCAAATGGGCAGTGCCTAAGTAGTAAACACACTTCCTGTGGGCATCAGATTTGGGGATCTTATGCCCAAAGGAAGTGCAATTCATGAATTCCATAGGCTTGTGTGACATCTCATGGCTGTACAAAACGCAACAGAGAAAGAAAAAAATAAACATTGCTGTTAATAAGAGGACAGAAAGGGTAAGGTACCAACAATGGGACTAAAGAATACCCTGGAAAGAGTAAGAAAAAAGAACAGAAGAAAGTGGAAAGGGTACCAACAATGATATTTGGTAGAGCACCCTGTAACTGGTAGAAAAGTCTCATAACTAGGAGATAAAAAGGACTGACACAAAAAATCCAAACAACGTCAGGAAAGACTAAGGAAGGAAGGGTGATACAGGGGATAAACTGAATAAAGGAATATACTCACTGCACATGATAAAAGCTCCTAGTGTAACACCCCGTAGCTAACAATAGCAGAAAATCTGCATCTGAACAATATGGCAGTAAACAAGATCTGGAGGTATGCTAGATATGCAAGATCTAGGTATACAGCATTAAGGGTAAAGGGAGGAGCTCAAGAATTTGATCCGTGGCTCTGGTAAAAGTGGCTAGCCAGATCTGTGGTCAGATTTAAAACCCACCAGTTGAGAAAGAATTGCAAATGACAACATCAGATCATTACTTTATTGTACTGGTCCTTGGGAGATCCCTTCCAATATTTGAATATAAAAACCAAAAACGAGTTAGAAATTGTTCTTATCCATTTCTGAATAAAGGGTAAAAGGAGACATTCAGACTGAAGCATGCCCAAGATCCAATATGCTGTATTTGTTTTGCTGCTAACAGCAGTCTGATTCCACAACTTGTATCATCTGTAATATTGCTCCAATTAATTGTTTGACATTGTTGGGCACTTCCATACCATAAGTAAATAATCAGCTTTAGTGGACTGACGTCACCAACAAGTAATGTTCAGATTTCGCCTCATACTTTTTGGTCTGTTCCTCATAAAAATTGTGGTTTTCTGGCAAATCCTTTAGGATTAAAGTCACATAACAATGACAGTCATTTGAATTTCAGACTTCATATCCTGCAGAAAATGCCTGTTCATACAAACCCTGCTATTCTTTCACCGTTCTAGGTGTAAAAATGCAATATCTAAAATGTGTCCCTGATTTTGGGCTTCTGACCCCCCCCCCCCCGTTATTTTTGGCTTTGTCCATATTTCTTGCATTAAGAGGTTGAGAGGTATGACTGAAACACTATTATGTTTTAAAGTATATTGGTCACATTGTGTAACAAATAGTATGCTACAAACCCATTTAGTTGGGTATAACTTCCTTACCATATTCAATGCCAAACTGTGTACCTTTTGGTACAAATGATGTATTTTTTTCATTTTGTTTTTGTCAGTGATGGTCCCCTGAAAATTTTCTTGGATCTGCAACTCTTTCCATGACATTGTGAAAGACTGAATGCACAACCCCTCAAAATCTAAATTAATGTGGAGACCACCATATTTCCATGTTAAATGCACAAGCAGGAGTTTCTAGCTTCCTACAAACACAAGTTAACAACTAGGTATTGCAGGTGGAACACCCTCCTTTGAGAAATTCCTTGTCATAATGTAGTACTGACACCTGAACATCAGAAAGAAGCTGCTCCTCTGAAGTAAATAACATGTTCTTACCTGCAATGCATTACAATTTATGTAAATCATCATCTAACACCCACCATGACATACTTTTGTGGGTATGGCTATAGAGAAAAACCGAGCAAACAATGGAAAAAAAATAACAAAACAATATATAATCCTCATTTTATTTTGCAAAATCACTTGCAATATTCATACAAGGAGTATAACTAGGAATTAATTGTAAAACAAAGATGCTTCAGAAGATAAAATATACACTTTAAGGGGTGATGTGCATATATCCCATGGGACTCTACTATCAGAGTTTTAAGGTATTACACTATGAAGACCTTAGCTTTGCTGTGTCTTCTTGCAGTTTTTATAAAAAGGCTCATCTGTGTGACCTTTTTATATCTCTCTCACACACACACACACACACACACACACACACACACACACACACACACACACCATACATAGGAAAGGGGGATGGTGTTTATACTTTTATTTATGTATACAGGCAAAATTATATTTGCTGACGTTAAATATGAATGTGTTACTACATCATCAAAATGTCCATTTTGTTTTTCCATTTCAGTGATAGTTAAAACTGTACTGCATTTATTTATTTGCTTGATATTGCTGGTCTGTCTGCATGTTGCTTTTCTGTTTCAGTGCTAGTTAACAAAACTGTACTACAATACTGCTGGTCTCTCTCTCTATTTTGTTCAGCTGGTTTCACAATGGGGGTTGTTTTACATTCTGTGCTGGTTTCACAGTGAGGGTTGTTTTACATTCTGTGATGTCAGCCTATCTATGGTGTGAGCACAGCTTTTTGTGTTATCTGATTGCATGGGGGACTCAGTTTTCTTTTATACTTCTGGTATAAGGAGTTACATTTATGTGAGACTATGTCAGTGTCAGAGCTGCTCCTTGTAGCCTCGCTGTGATTGATTCTATAACCATCTGGATCCACAAAGCTTATATAAGTATACTTTTTTGCACTTGATCTGTTTCAGTGATAGTTAACAAAACTGTGCTGCATTTATTTATTTGCTTGATATTGCTGGTCTCTCTGTCCGCATTTTGTTTTTCTCCACACTCCCACCCAGGTGTTGTTGTATTCTTAAACTCGATGGCTTTGAAATTGCCCACCCCTGCTGTAAATTTGATTTTGGAGACTCCTCCCAGTCCCATCTCATCAGCTCATTCAAGAGCATTTGGAAAGGCCAAGCCCCTTAGTTACTTAATCTTGAATTATCTTCTGTTTCCTCCCTCTCCTCTTTAAAAAGATAAAAACACTTTATTCAGCTGCTTTTATTGTAATCGTGTTCTTCCTACTTTATTAACTTATTTTGCTTTGCTGCTTGCTCTTAAGTGTTCAAGTGCTTTTATTCTGTTATTCTTCTGCATTTATTACTGCTTGTTAGTAGCCTAATTAAATTTGTCTGTTATTCTAAGCCTCTTAGTTTTGGTTTTAGCACTTGGGCTTCAGGCCAGTTATTTTACATTTAAGAAGGTTTTTGTGGTCTACACTCTTGTTGACAAACTCTTATCAAAACCCTCTCTCCATAAGTCCATCCAAGTCTCGGAACACTATGTCCAGACAATTCCCATCAGTTTCTCCTGCCAGCCTGGTTGATATGGATATACTGAGACAGTATAGCAACTGTCTTATGTTCACTGACGACCTCTTCTCATAGCACATAATTCTACTTGCGAGAAATGCATCTATATTAGTAACCTGGAATCCATGCTGTCTCATGCAACAGTCAGTACTCCTGACAAAGAGGAGATTGCCAGCACAAACACCACACCACCCACATCACATAGCCAAGCACAACACACACACACCTATGCAGAGGTAATCAATAAAAAATTACCTAAACAGTTGAGACCTCCAAAACATACTCACAAACATTCCACACACAACACCAAATAGATCATAGACAGCAGATAACACACCAGCATCTCACAAACACAGCCCATAAGGTATAACATTTAACCCACACAGCCCATAAGGCATAACAATAAACCAAACATACTAGTCATTGGTGACTCAGTTGTGAGACACACCGATGTCCCCCTCACCAGGCTTGAGAAGGAGAAATCATGGGCAGTTGTCTGTCAGGTGCCAGAATCTGCCACATCACGCACTTAAGTCTCTCCACAACAGGCACAAGTATGACTCTGTCACTGTCCATGTTGGTGTGAATGACTAGAGATGTACCTCCCTGGACTATATATGAAGAGAGACATGATTGAGCTCTCACAGTATGTGTCCCAGGCAGGTATGACCCTAGCCCTAAGTAGCATTCTACCTTCACCAAGAATGATACCACAATGCAGACAAAAAATAATTGAAGTTGTAATTGGCTTAGTTCCTGATGTCATTCTAAGGGGCTCCAGTATCTATCTGCCTGGGACAGCATGGTTGACAGTCCTCGATCCTTTGCCAGAGATGGCCTCCACTTGTCACCCCTGGGATTCAGGATTCTGGCTAAGGCTATTGCCTCCCCCATTGTGCCTTTTTAGGCAATGACCCAAAGACAAATCTTCCAATATAAAAGATCTGTCAAAAAGAAAATTGAAGGTCATGCTGCTTAATGCTAGGAAACTTAACCTGAAAATGTACTCACTGCAGGCTCTCCTTGCATTGGAAGATGCTGACATCTGTGCAGTCACAGAAACTTGGTTCAAGGTTGCAGAAAGCACCCCTACCTTACCAGGCTATACCTCATTCCACACATTTCGACCCCAAAATGAGGTTGGAAAGACTAAGGGTGGTGGAGTCTCTATCTTCATCAAAGACAAGCACACTTCCAGGCTGGTTTGCCAGCATGATGCAATAGAACTACTCCAGGTGCAACTGACAATTAGCAAGACACCCATCAAAGTTATAGCCAACTATAGACCCCCTCCATGACTCAGGACACCCACTCCTCCAACCTGGACCTACTTGACTCCATCAAGGTACCCCCTAACAGCCTGCTCCCTGGTTGACTTCAGCTACCCCATCATAGATTGGGTGAACTATTTCTGCATTAATGCACTCACCCAACAATTCCTTGACTTCATCAATTCTAATGCACTAGACCAGCTTGTCTCTGGTGATATCAGACCATTGGTCTGTCCCATTTGAAGTATTTAGCCTGCCCAACCCCCCCCCCAGCCATACCCAGGCTAAAAAACTTCTCTAAAGCCGACTACAATCTTCTAAGGAAGGTTATCAGTAGCTTCACACCACTGCCCCCCTCAGAGGATGCAGACAATATGCTGAACAGTATGCCAGTGTAGTATACAAGCACCTGTACAACTGCACGGACTCAGTCATACCCAACAGAACTAAAACCTGCTCCTCAAGGAAACACAGACCTATGTGATGGACATCCTCTATCAACACGATTTACAACAAAAGGAAGAAACTGTTATCCAAGGGTAAAAAGGCACACATTCACAATTGGAAGAACTCCCTCCTTAGCCTCAACAAGCAAATTAGATCACTGGTGAAAACCTCCAAAGCCAATTATGAATTGAACTAACCTCTGAAACAGAGGGTAACCACAAAGCCTTCTTCAGTTACGTCAGGAACCTCCATGGCAAAGTCCAGGTTTGTTCCAACTTAGTTCTTAATGGTACCACTTACACTGATCCTATTAACTTACCCAGTCTGCTAGCAGATAAGTTCAGCATAAACTTCACCCCCTTGTCCCCCCAAAGGCCCATTCGACATCCCAGATATTTGTCATGCATCTCACATCTCTATAGATCGTGTTAAAGGCCCTATCCAAGGTAAAGAACACAGCTTCCATGGGACCTGATAGTATTCCAGGCTGTATTCTGCACCATCTCCAACAAGAACTAGCCTCACCATTGTGCACCCCATTCAACCACAGCCTAAGTACAGGCTTCATTCCAGCAGAGTGGAGAACTGCCATTGTCATCCCTCTGCACAAAGATGGTGCCACTACTGACACCGAAAACGTTCGCCCCATTATCTTGATAAGTCTGATCTGTAAACCATGGAATATATTATTATGGACTTCATAAACAAGGACATAGAAAATCTCCCAAGCACTTGACCCCACCCGTTCAGATTTGTCAAGGGCAGATTTTGCCTGTTGAACCTGGTTGACTTTTTTGAGACGGTCACCAATGCCCTGGATGAGGGAAAGTCAGTACATACAGCTTACATTGACTTGGTCAAAGCCTTTGACACAATCCCCCATTTGGGCATCATCGAAAAACTAGCACAACTTGGTGTAAATCCCTATCTCATCAGGTGGGTAGCCAACTGGCTCACTGATAGGACCCACAAGGTCAAAATAGGTGCCTCCACCTCTTACATCAGATCTGTCATTAATGGTGTTCCCCAGGGATCTGTCTTGGGGCCCCCTACTGTTTGACATCTACTTCTCAGCGGTTCAGGTAAAGACAAATGGCCTGTGGCTGACCAAGTTTGCAGATGACTGTAAGTTGGGTGCTGTCATTGACTCCCCAAATGATGTTAACATACTATAAGAGGGTCTCACAGCAACAAATGACTGCTGCCAAAGTCATGGCCTTAAGTTAAATGCAAAAAAATGTGTTATCATACCATTTAGCAAAAGCATGGCCCCTACTGTTTACCACATCAAAGGCAACCCCCTAAGCACACAACCTGTGGTGAGAGACCTGGGTACACAGGTCGACAACAATCTCACATTGAACCATCATGTAGCGTCAATGGTTAGAAAAGCCTTTTACTTGGTTCATCTCATAAGTAAAGGGATTGCATCCAGAAAAATGGAGGTTATTACCTCTCTGTACTCCTCACCCATTAGGCCAATAACTGAGTACAATGCCCCGTTTGGTATGTACCTCTCCAAACACCTGCACCTGCTGGAAAAGCCACAGAAATATCTCACAAAGAGACTCCATGGCCTCCAACATCTGTCATGTGTGGACAGGCTCAAATTGGTATCACTCTATTCGGTATCGTACAGATTGGTCCGAGGTGACCTGTGTCTCGCCTACAAGGCAATCTCGGACCCTGCCTTACTAGAGATGTTCCATATCTGTAAGTCTAACTCCTTGTGCATTACCCGAGTGAAAGGCCTAAATCTAATATGCGACATTAACAAAACCTGCTGGAGAGACAGGTTTGTCTCCCAGAGGCTGCCCTATCTCTGGAATAGACTCCCCTATACATGTCAAACAGAGTATGTTGCTGACCCTCTTCAAGTGCAACCTTGATGAGTGGATGGGAAACCACAAATTTGTTCCAGGGGTTTCACCTGTGTCCCCTCACTGACAGGGGTGACAAGTGCTGACTGAGGTTTCCTTTTTGGAGTTAAACTCTTGGCTAGGCTTGTAAGGGCCCCATGGCCATTAGCCTAGTAACCTCCTATGATCCTATGAAATGTGAACTTTTAGAAACTAATTTCTACATCTTTTACTAAAGTAATTGCGACACCCAGTTGGCAGTCATCAGCATATACTGTTATCAGCAGCCTATTTCCCACTTTTGTGTCTGAGAAGTTTAACCAAAAAAAGAGCTGGTTCCATCACAGATCCTGCCCTGTGGGACATCACTCATAATTCCAGCAGGACAGACAGGCAACCCCCACCCCACCGAGAATTGTTGTGTCCTTTTGCTTGTCCAGTGTTTTACCCACTGATTAAAAAATAATTGGCAACCAAGTCTTTCAGTTTTCAATGATTTTTTAATTAGAATAGTGCTGAATGCCTTAGCAAAATGTCTCATTCTTGTCTGTGCTTTTAAAGAAGACTATGACAGGGGAAAAAAGCAGTTTGCACTACTGGATGATGTATGTTTAGTAATTAAACATGAAAATGCATATGGTTGAAATACCATTTTACCTCTGAAATACCAAATTTGTATAGTTCTGTCACAATGTAAAAAGAGGATTGCCACACTTTGACTGTTAGCAACATATTGTTGTGGTCTCTGCTCCACACTGGCCCCCTAACATGATGAGGGATATGTGTAAAAGAATTCCTGGATACCTGTTTTTAGAACTGGGGTATTGAGGACTGGGTTTTGGGTTTCCACACAAGATCTTAGTGCGTTTAAGGATATATTTTTAGTCTCAGAAGCATTTGCAGAGATCTGTGAAGATAACTGTGAAGGCAGAGATTAGAAGTTGCACCTTAAATGTTAATAGATGCGCTTTACCTTTTCCAAAGTGACAAGATGATGTTGCTGTTTGGGAGCACCGGTGATGAACTGGCAAATTTTGAGTTGACCAAGTTATAAGACGAACTGGACTGATCACTTTCTGAAAAAAAGGTCTTAAGTAACAAACCTCTGAAGTTGAGCATGACCTCTTTATCTTACACAATACTAAATTATATAGTATTTAATACAAGGTGTGTGTGAATTTTGATGATTGATTGATTTTTATAAGGATGGCCCCTGATTTTTTTCCCTGAGCTGAAAACTCTTGCCATAACGTCATGTAAGACTGAACCCACAATGCCTCATTACTTACATTAATACAGGAGCTGCATTTATTTGCGCTGAATGTATCAGTAGAGGTGTATTACTTCCTAGAAAACAAAATGTTGTTGATCTTGCTTGTGGATGACTTTACATTCGAAATTAGCATGTTTGTAGATGTAACAGTGAAACCACAATGTAAATAAGAAGAAACTCATACAGGGGGCAGATCAGTAATTTACCAAGGTAATATATTCAGAAGTGATTATTTGGTTAATGTAATAAAAGCCTTTACAAGCTTAACCAATAATACTTTCCATGTAACAATGTTATACCTTAATTCCCCATGTATGGAATGGGGTGGTATTAGGGTGGTGGGCCTTTGGGTTCTAGAGCCCTGAGTTATTTTACATACTGCCTGTGTCAATATCAAACATGGACAGTACCCCAGGAGTCAGTTTACAATTACCCATCTATTTATCCAAATTCCTTTTGAAGAGAGTGAGGGACTGGCTTTATTTTACAAAAATGAGAAGTTTATTCCATAAATGACGCAGCCGTTGGGATACAAATCTGTCTCTCCAGCAAATCTATCTGTCCAGCAAGTTCTGTTATAGTCACAAATAAGGTTCAGGTCCATGGAACACGGTCCAGAGCCCTGAGTTATTTTACAGACTGCCTGTGTCCATATCAGGTTGGGAGGGTGGCTTAATGGTTACAGTGTTTGCCTTACAAACAAACACAAGGTGCAGGGTTTGAGTCTCACAAGGGATAATTGGCTAAGCTTAAAATGGCTCGCAAGGGCAGTTAGCTTACTACTAACCTATGAACCTATGAACAGTACCCCAGGAGTCAATTTACAATTCCCCATCTATTTATCCAAATTTATTTTGAAGAGAGTGAGGGACTGGCTTTATTTTACAAAAATGGGAAGTTTATTCCATAAATGATGGAGCCGTTGGGATACAAATCTGTCTCTCCATCAAATCTATCTGTCCAGCAAGTTCTGTTATAGTCACAAATAAGGTTCAGGTCCATGGAACGCATTACTCTCATATACCTTTTTTTGCGAATATGTACCATTTTCATCAAGGCTGGATCAGAGAGAATGCTTTGTAGGTCAGGCATAAGTCCCCTCTCAATAAACGATATGAGACAGAGTAAATGAATAGGGCCTTTAGTCAGTCTGCATTAGACATGTGTCTTATGTGTTGCATTTTTTAGAGAGAAACCTATAGAACATCTTCAACCGGTGTAAGTGCCTGGTTAGGTACATGCAGAAGGGAGCATAGTACTCAATTATGAGTCTAATGAGGGCCAAGTACAATGTCAATATGACTTCTTTTGATCTGCCATGTCTTTACATATAAGTTGAGGCACACAGAAGGATTTCCTCACTACCGTAGCTACCTGGTGGTCAAAGTTTAGGTTACTATCTATCTGTGTTCCTAGGTTCCTCACCATTGGACCTACTTTTAGGGGTATACTATCAGTATTATAATTTGCAGGGATATCTGATTTACCAAACGGTATGGTTACACATTTTTTAGCATTTAGTCTCAGACCATGGTTTTGGCACCAGTTGTTCATCATTTTTAGGCCTGTTTGTAGGATGTCAGCATCATTTGAGGATTCAGTGATTGCTCCCAGCTTACAGACATCAGCGAACTTGGTGAGCCAGAAGCCCCCAATGTTGCTCTTCACTTCAGCAAAGTATGTACCAAACATGAGGGGTCCCAAAACTGAGCCCTGTGGCATGCCGCTAGTAACAGGTTTCTTAACAGAAGTTTATTCACCTATATGGAGAACGTGTCCTGTCTGTGAGACAGTTAGCTATCAATGTGATGATGTAGGGGTTTATGTAGGATCCCCAAGTTTGAAAGTGTGTTGAAAACTTTGGCCAGGTCTAGATAAGTGGCATGTACTGTTTTACCCTCATCCATGGGCCTGGTGACTTTTTTGAAGAAGTCCACCAGACTGAGCAAGCAAGACCTCACTTTGAGAAAGTCAAATTGGGTCTGGTCCTGTGTTTAGAGAGTTTTCATGTTGTTGTTGATCAAGTCCATGATAATTCTCTCCATGGCCTTCCAGATAAGACTGGTCAAGCTTATGGGTCTGCAGTTCCCTGGGTCAGTTGATGCCCCCCCCCCTTGTGCAGATGAATGACTGTTGCAGTCCTCCATTCCTCTGGGACAAAGTTGTCCAGAGGCTGTGGTTAAAGAGGGTTTCTAGTGGCCCTGATAGAGTCTGTTTTAAGCTGTTTAGGAAGCATATTGGAATCTATGGAGGCTATATCTTTGGCTTTAATGAGTGCTGTTTGGACCTGTTCCCTCGTAATGCCAGGTAGGGGGATGGTTGCAGGTATTTCTTTGAGTGTGGTAGGAGATGATGGGGGAGAGATGTTTGAACTGAACTTGTCGGCCAGCAGGTTTGCTATATTTTCAGGCTGGGTGTAAGCGTTGACGTTCATGATTAACTCGGCACATTGCTGAGTGTTTGTCCTGGAGGTTACGAACATCATTTAAAAAAAGCCTTGTGGTTATCTTTCACCTGGGAGGCTATCTTTGCCTCATACTTTGCTTTGGTGGATTTAAGCAGCTCTCTAATTAGTTTGTTTAGACTGGTGAGTGACTATTTTCAGTGTTTTGTTTGTTTCTTCTTGGCTTTGGAGAGGAATTTTGTTTCCTTTTGTTAAATAGCCTATTTATGCGAGGGGTCCACCATGGTGGTGCATTTTTGCAGTAATCATAGGTTTGACTCAGACAGATGCTGCTTCCTCTATGTAGCTATAAATGTGGTTGTACAATGCTTTTGTGTACAGCTCAGAGTAGGCCTCAGTATCATCCGGGTTTGCAGGGGCTTCAAAGTTTAATAAGCTGTCACTTAGTTTGAGGTAATTGGCCTTAGCAAAGTTCTTAACAAGTTTGGAGTTTGATAGGGGTTCTAGGTTAGTTTTAATTCTAAAGGAGATCATTTTGTGGTCAGATCTTACATGTACAAATTAATACATGGGAGGGAGCAGCATCCCCCCATGTCTGTGAGTGCTAGGTCTAATATATTTGTACCTCAAGTTGGGGAAATAACTCATTGATCCAGGGTGTTTCCATTGATGAAGTCCAAAAACCTCTGAGGAAATGAATTATGGGTCATATAAGACTCACAGTTTATGGAGAGGTAGTTGAAGTCACCCATAAGTATGGTGTTAGGCTGAATGTTAAGAGATTCCAGTAGGATCTGTAGAAGGTGTAGTTTTCCAGACTCATGTTAGGGTATCTGTAGCTAGCAAGAATATGTTGTGGGGGGGGGGGGGGGCACACCTATGCTTAGTTAGGCATGGAACAGCTCGAGCGAGTCATGTTGTTGGACCAGTCTAGCAGTGTACTTGTCCTTTATAAACAGTGAGACACCTCCTCCCTTTGTTTTATCCTGACCTGAGAGGGATTGAAATGTATGGAAGGCATTGTAGCCTTTGATAGCTGGGGGGGTGGTTTCCATAGTTCTAAACCATGTTTCCATGACTGCACATATATCTGCTTTTCCTAGGGTGAGGAGTGCTTCTTGGAAGTGCATTTTTTATTTAAACTCCTAGCATTCAGCAACAGTACCTTTAAATAGCCATGAGTGATTTTGTTATGTTGGAAGATTTAACAAACTGGCATGGCCTAAAAAAGGCACTATGGGGATAGATAAAATTTTTACCAGTATCAGGAAGACAAGTGGGAACAAGTTCAAACTATCACTGGCAAAGCATCATTGTTTGTGGATTATGTCTCCACAGCCTGACAGCTATTAGATCCCCTTATTATGACACCAGAAACTAAGCCAATTAGGTTCATAGGTGTTTACTAGGCTAATGACCACTAGGGCCTTTTAAGCCTAGCCATGCATCCCAAATCTCTGACGAGTTCTGATACCCTTGATAAGTGTAAGCATGGGCCTGGGAGATGAACCATTTACAGGTTGCCTGTGTCCATTGGAGACATAGGTTCCAAACCAGGGGTGAATTTCCAGTTTCCCATCCAATTGTCCAAGTTGCACTTGAATTGGGGTAGGGAGCAACTCCACTTCACATCAGTGGGGAACCTGTTCCATAGACAGGGTAGTCTCTGGGACACATTCCTATCTCTCCAGCAGGTCCTATTTATATCACAGGCAAGGTTTAAGTCTTTAGAACAGGTAATTCTGGTGGTGTTTGTTTTGTGGATATGTGGGAGGTCCATCAGAAAGAGGTCTGACAATGCCCTGTATGATGGGCATAGATCTTCCCTAAAAAGCCTGTAGGAGACAGAATACAGGGACTTGCGTAGGACATTTTACTTGCACTCTGTATTCTTTTAGTGAGGAACCTCTGTGGACATTCCAATTGTTGGATATGCCTGGTTAGGTACATACCAAAGTTGGCATTGTACTCAATGATAGGTCTGATGAATGCTGAATACATTGGAGCAATGACTTCCTTGGACTTAGATGCCATACCTTTGTTTATAGTTGTGCAACATGGAATGATTTCCTCACCACTGCAGACATGTGATGGTCAAAAGCTAGATTACTATCTATGTGTGTCCCTAAGTCCCTGACTACTGGGTCAGCTGTAAGGGGTGTGTTGTCAATTTGATAGTTACTAGGGATGGGTGACTTCCCAAAGGATACTATTATGCATTTCTTGGCATTTAGTTTTAGTCCATGGCTTTGACACTATTGTTTTTCTGTGTCAGCCCCTCCTGGAGAACATTTGTGTCAGTGTAAGATTCAATGACAGCTCCTAATTTGCAATAATCTGCAAATTTAGTCATCCAGAGACCACTGACATTGGCCTTGACTTCTGATAATAAAATGCCAAAAAGGAGCTGTCCAAGGACTGATCCCTGAGAGACTCCACTTGTGACTGGGCTATTTGTAGAGATGGACTCCCCAATTCTAACTTTCTAGGTCCTATCTGTGATCCAGTTGGCTATCCACCAGGTGACATATGGGTTTGTATCTAACCTCTTGAGTTTGTCAACAATGCCCAAGTGGGATATTGTGTCAAATGCTTTGGCCAGGTCAAGGTAGGCAGTGTGAATGATTTTACCCTCATCCATTGCTTTGGTGACCTTCTCAGTGAACTCCACCAGGTTGAGTAGGCATGATCTGCCTTTAACGAAGCCAAACTTGGTTGGGTCCAGCGTCTGGAGGTTTACTATATCTCCATGATAATTCTTTCCATGGCTTTACATATAAGACTAGTGAGACTTTTTAATTTATCAAGCACTGACTGGCTAGCTCTCAATACACTAATAGCTTATGCAAAAGATTTATGTAGAACAATAGATAATTCCTCATTTAGTTCTATGCCCAAAGTTATATTTCATTTATATGGAATAATATATGGATACTTTAATTGGACAAATTTAATTTCAAACTTATATAAAATTATCATCAACTATAAAACAAAAGCTAATCAGAAATTTTGGAATGTCATCACTAAAGGTCATAAATTATTGTTATCAAATGAGACCAAAAAAGATATATTATATTCTATAAAGTTAACCTTAAATATACAATGTTGGAAAATCTTTGCATGGAAGCTCCTTCACAGAGCCTTTTACACTCCAAGTAAAATAGCTAAATTTAATAACATGAATGAAACATTATGTTGGAGGTGTTCATTAAAATGTAATGCAGATTGGTCTCGTATTATGTATGAATGTTCTTATATAAAGAAATTTTGGGAAGATATTGGTAAATTTTTGCAAGCCATTTATACTGATTCTTTTATTTTGTCAAAGTTATTAATTCTCCTGAATATATATGAAGCCACTGCAATGAAAAGGAAAGACCGGTATTCTTTGGACTATATTGGCAGTATCAAAAAAATGTATCACAAGGAAATGGAACTCAACTATCAGTCCAACTTTCGAGGATTTTCTAACTCTACTGAAAAGGTGAACAAGCCAGTGCTACCAAGTATTTAAGGTGCAAAAGTCCACAAATGATCCCCCGCTTCATCCCATAGTGGCTGGAGCTGGGTCTAAGACTGAACCCTTGGCCAAATTCATAGATTTCACTGTAAATGTTTTTTTGTTGACAAAAAGCATGTTCTAAAGGACACTTGGCATCTTTTTAAATTAATTATATAAAATTCCCTTTGATAAGGATGTAATTTTTTCATGATTGATGTAAGAGATCTATTTTTGGTTATCCCTCATCATAAGGGTTTATTATGATTTCATGATGCCTTAGTTAATGGGTCTGACCTTCCCATAGTAGTATTAACCTACTACTATAATATATGGAAATGATTTTGAGCAATAATGTGGTGTTTTTGAATCTGAATATTTCAAACAAGTGTCACGTGTGGCCATTGGGTGGGGGGCTTCTGCAGCACCATTGTTTCCAAATATTGTCCTATAGTGGTAGGAAAAGTTATTCATTTTACATTAGACTAAGTAATTAACATCAGAACCTGCCTGAGATATTTAGATGATATCTTCATCCTTTGGTCTGGAGATTTGGGTGGATTAAATGAATTTTTGATTTACATCAACAGCACTACTTCATTTTTGGCATTCAAAGGGGAGTCTGATGGAAATAAAGTTGATTTTTGGATATCACTATTATGAAAAATGTTATGGACAACTGTTTTTCCTGTATTGTGCTCAGGAAGGAGACATATTCAAACAGTCTTTTACATCACAACAGCTACCACCCTCTATGGCAAAAGAAAAATGTGGTAAAGAGTCATGTCATCACGTTGTCCCACCTCATTTCTGATGAAACAATATTATTGGATGAAGTTAACAAGATGATCAAACTGTTTCAAGATAGACACTATTCCACTGATTTTATTGAGGTTTTCAACAACGAAATTATTAATGACAAGTCTCACTGATGCAGTGTTGATGTACGGTCTTCCTGATTTGGAAACCAAGGCAAATACAGTGGCAGATGACAAACACAAGTTCTTTTATGACAGGGAAACTAGGAACATATTCACAAGGGTCATGATCTGTGGTTTTAGTAAAAACTTTCCTCCAGAAAGAGCTGGTAGAATTTTATAACAACACAAGGTCTGGGCTCACTCTTAGGCAATAGCCCTACTATTTTTATTTATTTTTTTTTATTTTATTTTACATTTGTTGACCGGGCTAGTCTAGCTGGATATATTTCCATTTTCAGTAGAGGCCCGGGGAGAAAAGCTCCACATAAAAACATACAATACTACAAAATACAGAAAAATGCAAACAGAAATACAACAAGACCTACAAATAAAAATTATAATAAATTGTAAGGATACCGTAGAAGCAAAAGCAGAAATGCTTATAAAAGTACCTAAGTAAAATTATAATAATTTTAGGTAACAAAAATTCCTGGATGTAAGATTAGATAGTAGCATATAGAAGAAGGAGACAAAAACTGAAGTAAGAGACTTAGATGTTAGTAAAGAGAGTAGTAATAAGTAATATAGGAGTAAGAGAGCATCAATAATATAAGAGCTACTTACTGAAAACCTACTATGGTTTTCAGTACAGGGTCTAATTTAAAAAGGATTTTTTAAAAAGGCAATAGAAGCAATTTTTATACTAACTTGGCTTCTAAGAGCATGCCCAAATGTGGTGCATGTGCCCAATGTAGGTACATTGCAGAAGGGGAGAACTTTGTGGTCAGGAATTTTCCAAAAGCTGTCTATCCCAATGGCAAGTTCAGCTGTAGCATCAAATGAGTCACCTGTTTAGAACAATGTGTGACATGTCCTGTTTTTTATGTTGTTAAGACTATTAACACTTTAAAAGTCAGGATTTACCAACATATTTATGCAATTAGTAAAATGGACACCAGGAATGCACCATACAAGCATTCTAATGATTGCTAAAATTTTAAGATATTTATATACTTTGTTTTGGCGAAAGTTCCAGTGTTTGACGGGGGGGGGGGCATAATTCGGAGGTCTACGTTGAAAAATGTGAACTACATTGATAAATGTTGTTGGATGCCACTAACCTCTCAGGCATCAATGATAGGGTGCCTATTAACAGTATTTTGTACTTTAGAAGGATGTACATTTAAGTGCTTGGTGCAATTTATATTGTACTTCAACATGAGGAATGTTTTATAAGTTTTTAATATTAAACATAACAAATTTGTTAATTATTTTGTGACTGAAATTTGTTTGCAATTTCATCTATTTCAAACTGTGTTTGCATGGTTTAATTATTTTATATATGTAATTTAACACTTCCTCCACAAGGTAGCACTGGATCTAATGATTATAAAAGAATGATCTATGGGGGAGATTTTTGCCTGATGAAGTTCACCTCGCTTGTAATGGATGAACGAACTTATGAATTAAACTTCTTGGGTGTTTCTTGCAGTTTCCTTGGAGTCTGCTTTTTTTTTTTAGTTTGTATAGTTGCAGACACAATTTTTGTTGGTTACTATCCATGAATTTATTACAAGAGTAGTAAATAAATACAGGAACAAGAATGTTGCAGAAAGTCACAGATATGTTTTCACTTGGGCCACTACCTTTTCAGGTAGGATATATATATATATATATATATATATATATATATATATATATATATATATATATATATATATTTTTTTTTTTAAATATATAATTTTACAAATATATGGTATTTTGCAAGCCAAACTGTAACTTCTATGCTACGAACCCTCATATTAGCAGATTGGAGTCATTTTTTGAAAATTTTGGGTGGCAGCCTGGTGCAGGATTCCAGCTGTTAACTTTCCAGTGTTACAACACTTGGTTCAGATTGGCTGGATGCCATCCTTGTGGAGTCTGTGTGACCTTCCTTTGTGTAGGTTTTTTTTCTGGGTGCAAGGTTTTTATTTTTTTTTATTTTATTTTATTGCATTTGTTTACCAGGAAAGTCCATTGGGCCTAAAAGAGCCCATTTTCAGTGGAGGCCTGGGGAGAAAAGCTCCAAGAAGAAGATAGATACAGAAAAAAATTAAACATCAGTTGGTACAGAAGTAGAAACAGTGTTACACATAGTGATTACAGTAATAACCACTGCCAATAATTAGCAGACGGGAGTTCCGCTGTGGTGACCTCTAACTGGGAAAAGCCAAAAGACATGTGCATAAAAGCAGAAATTTAGTTGGTTTGATAACAGTAATATACACAGAATATATACGTAAAAGCAGAATATATACTTAAAAGCAGGGTTTTCATCCACATTTCAAGCAGTAGGTACAAATGAACTGGTAATCATCCAAATTCCCCAGAATTGTGCCAAGTGTGAGTACCTGATTGTGTGTCCTGTAATAAACTGTCATCCTATATGCAATTGGCGTCTTGCCTTGTGTTCAGTGAAGGAAGGGATAGACTCTGTGACCCTGAACATGATAAAGCAGATAACTAAAGAAAATGAAATTTTTGTTGAATCATTTTGTGGAAATTATGGTGTCTGAGAGGTATCACATGTTTCTTTGATATTTACAAGATATTTATAAAATATTTTTTTCTTCTAAAGTTTGGTGACATTTGCAGTATTTCGTGTTTTCCCCACACAAAACATAACTTCCAAATCAGGAGTGCCCTGTGAAAAGGTGATTAAATGATAACCTTTGTGTGAAAAGATATTTGAAAATCTCACTGGTTGAAGAACTTTTTTGGTACTGTTAAGAACATAAAGAATATACAAGGATCCAATCTGGGATTCCAACAAATTGGGCCCAAATTAGCTGGCCACTGTTTAAGTCAGCATCTGCATGCCGAAAGGGGACCATGGTAAAAGAACATTCCATAGTATCAGCTAAGCAGAATGTAGCAGAAAGTGTTAACACATATGTTATATATGTGCAAACTTGCATCACTGTCTTTGTGCCTGTCCAGGTAGTTAAAAACAGAGGTGCAAAAGTACCTTTCACTTTCCCTTTCTCTTTATAGCAAAGGATCATGTCAGTCTATTCTTAACCATAGTGCATATTCTTCTGAAGTGGTGGTGTGCAGTGTGCTCTGTATATGGCCTGAATGTAACATAATTCGTACACTACGACCCTCTGCACGAGGATCTGTACAAGCTGTGCTTACAGATCATGCACACAGGTGTTCTTCTTAACATTTCATTTTGTAGTAATTATGCACTCATCATTCATATAAAGTAGAAGTTATGCTTCTGAAATATGTAATATTTATTTTAATTACTTCACTGGCGCTATATTTATTAAGTTTAATAATCTTGTTTTTGTATTTGCTGTACGCTGAGCATCTACCAGGTACTTCTGGATTCCAAATCATATGGTCCTACATTTTGATGATGCAATAGTAGGAATAACCTGCGTATAGTTCATAGGCATATTTTCTATTGTCTGCAGCACATTTCAGCATATAAATGGGGTTGCCACCTTTTCAAATAAAAAAACAAAAAGACAGCAAAAATGGTGGAATATACATTCATATAAATTTATTAATATAAAGACAAGAGGGAATAACCCCCCTGACCACAAATATCCAAACCGGTTTTGGCTACAAAAAAGAGTCTTCTTCAGTGGATAAAAAAACAGTAGAAACAACCAATAAGCAGTATATATAAATATATATATATATATATATATATCTACAGTGTAATATGAGAACCAATGAAAACAGATAATAGATGATTCAAAATTGGTCATTAAGACCAGGTGGAAATAGGGCTCCAAGTTTAACTATCCATTTCCTTTCTTTAAAATTAAGTAGCTCATGCCAACTATGCTTATCCCTACATGTACCCTTAATACAATCAATAATAGCAAACTTAAAGGAAGCTGATGAATGTTTTAAAACATGTTTATATAAAGCATTATTTTGACGTTTGTTTCTGATGTCGCTAAGGTGTTCACCAATTCTTAAATGGAAAGGTCTGGAGGTTTGCCCCACATAAAAAGCAAAGCAAGTACAAGTAACCAAGTAGATAACCCAATCAGTGCTGCAACTGGCCCAAAATTTGATATAAAAAAATCTCAGGAGTATTCCTACTACTAAATTCCCGAGTATTTTGGACCCGAGCACAGTATGAACAGTGACCACAGGGAATACAGCCCAAAACTGGTCTACCAGTTAGGGATAGTTGAGTGGAACCTGTAGAATCAAAAAAGGCCCTCTTGTAATGACTGAACATGGAACCCAATGTACGTCCCCTTCTAAAAGAGAAAGAACATCTTTCTCTTAAGAAGGGATATAGCTTTTCATCTGCCATCAAAATATTCCAATGTCTATGAATGATATTCATAAAGCCCCTGGAATTACGTCCATAAGTAGTAACCAGCCGTAAAGGCTGCTGAGAAACATCTTTGTTGTTATCTTTGTAACATAATAAATCCTGCCTATTTAGATTAGAAGCCCAATTTTTGGCAAAATTAACCGTACCTGGACGATAACCTCTCTCAGTAAATCTTCGAACAAGATCATCCCGAATGACTGCAAAAGAATATTGACTAGAGCAAATCCTTCTGGGTCTAAGAAATTGGGATTTTGGTATGTTCTGGATGATATGTTGTGGGTGGAAGCTGGTGGCATGTAACAGGGAATTGTACTCAGGAAATTTTCTAAATAATGTGGTGGACAAAGTATCATCCAAATTCCTACTAATTTCCACAACTAGAAGTAACATCCTAGCTCTATGATAATTCATCTTGAATTCAATTCACCATATGTTATCATGAAGATAATCAACAAACTCCTGAAGATAAATCTCATCAGCCTTCCACACCAACCAACAATCATCCAGATAACGTCGCCAGATGTCCATCTCGCACATGTAGATATTATGATTGGGGTCATAAATCATGACCTCCTCAATGTAGGCCATAAATAGGTCCGTATAAATGGGTGCAAAAGACGCACCCATAGCTGTTCGTTTTATCTGCCAAAAACATTGATTCTGATAATAAAAAACATTGCTGGTCAGAACATATTCTGTCAAACATACCAAAAACATGTTAAATCCAGATCGATAGAGACCAGATCTAGCCAACCAACAATCCAAGGCTTGCAAGCCCGCCCAGTGTGGAATATTGGTATAGAGAGAGGTGATGTCCAGACTACATAATAGCCAATGGGGCTCAAGTTGTGTATCATTAATTATATCCAAAAACTGAGTGGTGTCTTGAATCCTCGCTCTGATGGAAGAGAGCAATGGTTTTAAAAAATGAGTAAGATATTCAGACAATGGTTCAGTAAGGGACCCATGTCCTGAGACAATAGGTCTACCTGGTGGATTGATAGCATGCTTATGTATCTTGGGCAACAAATAAAGATATTGTTTCTTAGAAAATGGAACAATAAGTTGTTTTTTCACAGCCTGTGTTATAATACCCTCCTCTACTGCTTGTGTCAAGAATTGTTCAATCTTCAGTTGAAGGTGAGGGGACGGGTCCAGGGGCATATGTATATAATATTCTTTATCCCCCAATTGTCTCATGGCCTCCTTATCATATTTGACCTTATCTCGGACCACAACTGCCCCACCCTTGTCAGCCTGAGTTATGACTAAATTCTTTTTGTTCATAAGCTCATCCACACTCTGCACTTCATCCTTGGACAAATTATTATATGATACAGGAAAATCCCTTAAATAGCAATGTAGATCCTTCAACACATTGTTTTGAAAAACTCCTACCAAATGTGTCATAGGTGGATTAAAGGTTGATTTCTTGAACTTGAATTCTTGAGGTACGGAAGAGTCACTGTCAGTATAAAACTATTTCAAATTTAACAACCGACAGAAATTAGACACATCCTGGGCCAAGGAATATTCAGAAACAAAAAAAAACAGGAACAAAATTTAATCCTTTGTTAAGTATTTTAATTTGTGTATTGGTAAGCTCCACAGAGGAAATGTTGTGAACATTAGAGTTAGTAATCAGTGTTCTGTCATCATTTTCAAAAGAGCCTCCAGACCCTGTTTGGGTTTGTCTCTTTTTGTGTTTCCGCCCCCCTCATCTGAATCTGAACCCAGAGGGTGGGACAAATTTTTCCTTTTGGGGTCAGGTAAAACATCAAAATGGTTTCCCTCTCCTTCAGTATTAGAGGATGTATCCTCCCCAGAAGTAAAACTGGAAGAGTCAAAGCTCTTCTTTAATATAGATTTTGGTCTCTTTCTCTTGGGAGTCGAAAATTTTTTGTTATTAGGTAATCTAAAGGAAATATTTTTAGATGTATCAAAAGGTTTTCCTCTGTCATAGTCACCTAAATCCCTAAAAAATTTTTTAAGCTTTCTTTCCTTTAGACTCTGTTCCAACTTGGATAAATCCATCGTTAATTGTTTTACTCGTGATAAAAAAGAATCACAAGTTTCATACTTATTAGCCTCCAAAAAGACAGTCTCCAAATCCTTAACCCCTGTCTGTACTTTGCGTTCATAGAAATCAGCCAAAGCATCAACAAATTTGGAAGATGCTAGTTGTTGAATATGGCCCCAATCCTCTATCAATTTATCATCAATATTAAACACCAAGGGTTGCATCTTGACCCTTAGGCCATGTGGAGTAATATTTTTGCACTGATATGCCTTAAAAAGGCGTAAATGCCAGACATTAGTCCGGACAGTCTTCATGCTTTTATTTAATCTGCTAAAAAATGTTTCACATTGTAAATCTAAATCAGAACTAGTTCCATCCAACGTTTCTTCCAAACCTCGGGCCCCCAAACCGAAAACAGATAAATTATCCATATCCGATACCAACCCCTGGATCAATGGTGACAGTGCCATGCTAAACCCCAAAAAAACACAAATCTTAAACAAAATAGAAAAATATGTGTGTATATTTAACACACATATACCAACAAAACCACCAGTAATAAGACAGCTAATTATAAACCAAACTATGGAAAAACACCGTAGTAATCACAGAATGGCAATATGTATCAATAACTTCCAAATTCTTGGCTCATAAAAAATCCCATATATTCACCATAAATAAAACTGAAAAGGCAGTCATACTATAAACAGTCCTTGTGTTAAATATAACATCATACTGTATATCCGCCCTAAAGATGTAAATTTCAAACTAATTAACAAGTACAATATGCAGCCCTTGCGACATAAATAAAACCTACCTAATCGCACTGCTGCGTATTTGTATCCGCACCACCTTTGGTGAATTTGAATGAGCCCAAAATATAAATCAGCCTCAATAAAAATATTAAGATGACTGACCATATATTGAAAGTGTATATAATAACATATAAAAAATATATATATATGTATGGCCAATATGACCTTATAATTCCCAATTCTGTGAAAACATTAATTTGTATATAAATTTGCTTTTTGAATTGTATAAAGATATTATTGTTCAGATTTCTTGCCTAAATTATGCAGGCCACTTATATAATATATAAGGGCATATGTATCTTGTGTTGTTCTTATATATAGTTTTGCTTAGATTTGTTTTTACAAAATTTGATATCATTTGGGGTGGTATGTTGGGAACTAGTTATGTTTTTTAACTAACAGTTTCCTTCAGTGGTATTTTCAATTACTTTACCAAATACCCCTATTATATAATTTTTTTTTATATATTAATCATTTCAGTCTTTTGATCTCATTTCTCTTGGGATTCTTCATATATATTTATTGGTATAAATATCCAATTATATATATTTTTTGATGGGTTGCCATTCTCCCTTTAAAAACCAAGTCTTTTATTTTTATATATTTATAATTTCCACCACTGTTTTGACAGCTATATTTATATACAAATTAATGTTTTCACAGAATTGGGAGTTATAAGGTCATATTGGCCATACATATATATTTTTTATATGTTATTATATACACTTTCAATATATGGTCAGTCATCTTAATATTTTTATTGAGGCTGATTTATATTTTGGGCTCATTCAAATTCACCAAAGGTGGTGCAGATACAAATACCCAGCGGTGCGATTAGGTAGGTTTTATTTATGTCGCAAGGGCTGCATATTGTATTTGTTAATTAGTTTGAAATTTACATATTTAGGGCGGATACACAGTATGATGTTATATTTAACACAAGGACTGTTTATAGTATGACTGCCTTTTCAGTTTTATTTCTGGTGAATATATGGGATTTTTTATGAGCCAAAAATTTGGAAGTTATTTATACATATTGCCATTCTGTGATTACTACGGTGTTTTTCCATAGTTTGGTTTATAATTAGCTGTCTTATTACTGGTGGTTTTGTTGGTATATGTGTGTTAAATATACACACATATTTTTCTATTTTGTTTAAGATTTGTGTTTTTTTGGGGGTTTAGCATGGCACTGTCACCATTGATCCAGGGGTTGGCATCGGATATGGATGATTTATCTGTTTTCGGTTTGGGGGCCCGAGGTTTGGAAGAAACATTGGATGGAACTAGTTCTGATTTAGATTTACAATGTGAAACATTTTTTAGCAGATTAAATAAAAGCATGAAGACTGTCCGGACTAATGTCTGGCATTTATGCCTTTTAAGGCATATCAGCGCAAAAATATTACTCCATGTGGCCTAAGGTTCAAGGTGCAACCCTTGGTGTTTTATATTGATGATAAATTGATAGAGGATTGGGGCCATATTCAACAACTAGCATCTTCCAAATTTGTTGATGCTTTGGCTGATTTCTATGAACGCAAATTACAGACAGGGGTTAAGGATTTGGAGACTGTCTGTTTGGAGGCTAATAAGTATGAAACTTGTGATTCTTTTTTATCACGAGTAAAACAATTAATGATGGATTTATCCAAGTTGGAACAGAGTCTAAAGGAAAGAAAGCTTAAAACATTTTTTAGGGATTTAGGCGACTATGAAAGAGGAAAACCTTTTGATACATCTAAAAATGTTTCCTTTAGATTACCTAATAACAAAAAAATTTCGACTCCCAAGAGAAAGAGACCAAAATCTATATTAAAGAAGAGCTTTGACTCTTCCAGTTTTACTTCTGGGGAGGATACATCCTCTAATACTGAAGGTGAGGGAAACCATTTTGATGTTTCACCTGACCCCAAAAGGAAAAATTTGTCCCACCCTCTGGGTTCAGATTCAGACGAGGAGGGCGGAAACACAAAAAGAGACAAACCCAAACAGGGTCTGGAGGCTCTTTTGAAAATGATGACAGAACACTGATTAGTAACTCTAATGTTCACAACATTTCCTCTGTGGAGCTTACCAATGCACAAATTAAAATGCTTAACAAAGGATTAAATTTTGTTCCTGTTTTTTTTTTGTTTCTGAATATTCCTTGGCCCAGGATGTGTCTAATTTATGTCGGTTGTTAAATTTGAAATTGTTTTATACTGACAGTGACTCTTCCGTACCTCAAGAATTCAAGTTCAAGAAATCAGCCTTTAATCCGCCTATGACACATTTGGTAGGAGTTTTTCAAAACAATGTGCTGAAGGATCTACATTGCTATTTAAGGGATTTTCCTGTATCATATAATAATTTGTCCAAGGATGAAGTGCAGAGTGTGGATGAGCTTATGAACAAAAAGAATTTAGTCATAACTCAGGCTGACAAGGGTGGGGCAGTTGTGGTCCGAGATAAGGTCAAATATGATAAGGAGGCCATGAGACAATTGGGGGATAAAGAATATTATATGCATATGCCCCTGGACCCGTTCCCTCACCTTCAACTAAAGATTGAACAATTCTTGACACAAGCAGTAGAGGAGGGTATTATAACACAGGCTGTGAAAAACCAACTTATTGTTCCATTTTCTAAGAAACAATATCTTTATTTGTTGCCCAAGATGCATAAGCATGCTATCAATCCACCAGGTAGACCTATTGTCTCAGGACATGGGTCCCTTACTGAACCATTGTCTGAATATCTTACTCATTTTTTAAAACCATTGCTCTCTTCCATCAGAGCGAGGATTCAAGACACCACTCAATTTTTGGATATAATTAATGATACACAACTTGAGCCCCATTGGCTATTATGTAGTCTGGACATCACCTCTCTCTATACCAATATTCCACACTGGGCGGGCTTGCAAGCCTTGGATTGTTGGTTGGCTAGATCTGGTCTCTATCGATCTGGATTTAACACGTTTTTGGTATGTTTGACAGAATATGTTCTGACCAGCAATGTTTTTTATTATCAGAATCAATGTTTTTGGCAGATAAAAGGAACAGCTATGTGTGCGTCTTTTGCACCCATTTATGCAGACCTATTTATGGCCTACATTGAGGAGGTCATGATTTATGACCCCAATCATAATATCTACGTGTGCGAGATGGACATCTGGCGACGTTATCTGGATGATTGTTGGTTGGTGTGGAAGGCTGATGAGATTTATCTTCAGGAGTTTGTTGATTATCTTAATGATAACATATGGGGAATTGAATTCAAGATGAATTATCATAGATCTAGGATGTTATTTCTAGATGTGGAAATTAATAGGAATTTGGATGATACTTTGTCCACCACATTATTTAGAAAATTTCCGGAGTACAATTCCCTGTTACATGCCACCAGCTTCCACCCACAACATATCATCCAGAACATACCAAAATCCCAATTTCTTAGAGCCAGAAGGATTTGCTCTAGTCAGCATTCTTTTGCAGTCATTCGGGATGATCTTGTTCGAAAATTTACTGAGAGAGGTTATCGTCCAGGTATGGTTAATTTTGCCAAAAATTGGGCTTCTAATCTAAATAGGCAGGATTTATTATGTTACAAAGATAAGAACAAAGATGTTTCTCAGCAGCCTTTACGGCTGGTTACTACTTATGGACGTAATTCCAGGGGCTTTATGATTATCATTCATAGACATTGGAATATTTTCATGGCAGATGAAAAGTTGTATCCCTTCTTAAGAGAAAGATGTTCTTTCTCTTTTAGAAGGGGACGCACATTGGGTTCCATGTTCAGTCATTACAAGAGGGCCTTTTTTGATTCTACAGGTTCCACTCAACTATCCCTAACTGGTAGACCGGTTTTGGGCTGTATTCCCTGTGGTCACTGTTCACACTGTGCTCGGGTCCAAAATACTCGGGAATTTAGTAGTAGGAATACTCCTGAGATTTTTTATATCAAATTTTGGGCCAATTGAAGCACTGATTGGGTTATCTATTTGGCTACTTGTGCTTGCTTTGCATTTTATGTGGGGCAAACCTCCAGACCTTTCCATTTAAGAATTGGTGAACACCTTAGCAACATCATCAGCTTCCTTTAAGTTTGCTATTATTGATTGTATTAAGGGTACATGTAGGGATAAACACAGTTGGCATGAGCTACTTAATTTTAAAGAAAGGAAATGGATAGTTAAACTCTTAAAAAACGAAACATAAAACATAAACTGAAAAACGGCTTGGCAACCTCTGACTGGTTCAATCTTTTATTCAAAAATGAAATAAAATGAAGCGCTTTTCGTCCACAATAATTCGTGGACTTCTTCAGATCAGAAGAAGTCCACGAATTATTGTGGACGAAAAGCACTTCATTTTATTTCATTTTTGAATAAACGATTGAACCAGTCAGAGGTTGCCAAGCCATTTTTCAGTTTATGTTAAATGGATAGTTAAACTTGGAGCCCTATTTCCACCTGGTCTTAATGACCAGTTTTGAATCATCTATTATCTGTTTTCATTGGTTCTCAAATTACACTGTAGATATATATATATATATATATATATATATATATATATATATATATATATACTGCTTATTGGTTGTTTCTACTGTTTTTTATCCACTGAAGAAGGTTCTTTTTTGTAGCCGAAACCGGTTTGGATATTTGTGGTCAGGGGGGTTATTCCCTCTTGTCTTTATATTAATAAATTTATATGAATGTATATTCCACCATTTTTGCTGGCTTTTTGTTTTTTTGTCAGTTGGTATTTCATAGCCGAGCAATGGTCATACGTGCACCTTTTCATTGTCATTTACCTTTTCAAATACCCAAAGTGAGAACACAAGTTTTTGCAGCACAAAATACATTCACGGACAGTGCAAAGGACAAGACATCACTTTTTGCCAAGATAAAGGCTTATTCATGTAGCATTTGAGATTTATCTATTTCCAGTTTGATTACCGTGGAAGTCCACTGGGTCCAGGGAGCCCATTTTCAGTGGAGGCATTGGGAGAAAAGCCCCATGAAACAGATTATAGTAAAGATAGCAGTCCAATAAAAATAAAAGTACAAATACATATCAAATAATACAAAGCGTGAGCAATATTGCCCATAGTAGAAAAATATTGTGCAGATACATTTTAACTAATTCACACAGTTAAAGTCAAAAGCTATTTACAATATTTACAGAGTGTAAGAGATCGTATGGGAATTAATTATAGAAGGTTATAGCCAGCTATAAGGAGCTTAGGAACTCAGGAGGATACCCTCCCAGGGGCTTTTGTTAAAGAGTTCTAAGTAGGGAGAATGCAGTTACATTTCCATTTGGAGGAGAGGTAGGTGTAAAGCTGAGTTTTAAAGTTGCTTGTGTTTGACATTTTCCTGGGTGTGGAAGAGAGAGAGTTCCATTTCTTACCTAAAGAGAAGGGGAGAAGTTGTCCAGCAGGACGTTTAGATTTGTGGACAGTAATTAAGTTTTGGTGTTCAGATCTGAGAGTTCTATTTGGGGTGTATGGAGGAAGGATGTTAGAGCGGGGCATTTGGTTGGATTAAATATTAGTCTATGTGCTGTAATGAGCTGGAGGAAATCCAGGTAATTTGTGAATTCTAACCAGTTGAGGGATTGGAGAGTAACACAGTGATGAGTGGAATGTTTGGCTTTGGTGGCAAATTTAGAAATTTTGTTATAACAGCTTTCAAGTTTGAAAGTGATGGAAGAGGATAGGTTAGTTAGTAGCGGGGCACCATACAGAAGGGAGGGAAGAGGTAAGAGGAGGTGAGAGTATGCCTGGTAGAAGTAGAGAGGAAGTGATTGTTCCTGTATAGCATACCTAGTTTTTGGTGGGTTTTCTTTATATTTTGCTGAATATGGATGTTGAACTTGAGGTGTTCGTCTATAATTACACCAAGTAGTTTGGCAAAAGGAATAACATTGATTGAAGAAAGATTTTGGCTAAGGACTTGGAAGGAATTTTTATCAAAAGAGGGAGATCTGAGGGTGTGAATAGTAGTATTTTAGATTTGTTAGCATTGACAGAAAGGTGATTTTGGTGCATCCAGATCTCAGTAGTTGAGAAGGCAGTCTGAGTTTTAGCTAGGAGTTCAGGGAGGTCAGAGGCAGAGCAGACAAGTGTAGAGTCATCTGTATATTGGATGACTTTGGCATTAGGGATAGCAGAGTGAAAGTTATTGATAAAGATATTAAACAGCATTGGTCTGAGGATGGATCCCTGTGGTACTCCGGTAGGGGTGGGTAAGAAAGGTGAGGTGCCTTTTTTCGATTTCACAACTGGAGCTCTATCTGACAGATAGCTTGAGAACCAGGAAAGAGTGTTTTGGGAGAGATTTAGGTGTGAGAGGTGACTTAGAAGGTGCTTATGGGAAACAGTATTGAATGCTTTAGAGAGATCTAGGAGCACTGTGGGTACTAAGGTCCCAGAATCTTGGGCTTGATTGACAGTTTCTAAGAATGAGAGTAGAGCTGTTATGGTGCTATGTCCTGGTCGGAAGCCATGTTGGATAGGGGTAAGAAGTTGGTTTTAGTCAGAAAAGTCATAAGTTAGAGGTGGATGCATTTTTCTAGGAATTTGGAGATTGGAGAGAGAAAAGCTATAGGGTGGAAGTTTGAAATGTTAATGTTTTTGCCTCCCTTGTGGAGAGGAAGAATAAAGGTGGAAAGCCAGAGTTTAGGGACATAGGATTCCTTTATGGATCTATTAATTAGGATACTAATTTGAAGAGCTATATCATTGGCAGCAGACTTGAGAAAGGAAGAGGGGATGTTGTCAGGTGCATCGGAGCGGGGTTTAAGTTTGGATAGAAGTCTTTTTATGTAGTTAGTGGAGACAGGTTTAAGCTTAGATAAAGGGGAAATTATTTGGGGACTTAGATGAGGTGGAATGTAGGAGATGGGTCATTGGGAAAAGTTTTAGTTAGGTTGGATATTGACTCTATAAAGAAAGAGTTGAATAGTGAGGCTAATCTGAGGTCAGATTTACTTGGGTCCGGACCTAGGTTATTTTTGGAGCTTGGGTTGAGGAGTGAGTTTATGGAGTTCCAAAAAAGCCTAAGGATTTGGGGATGGTTGGACTGGAGCTTAGTGTAGTAGGATTTTTTTGTCTTTGAAGATTTTTTTTGCAAAGTTACGGAGCTGTGTATATTGGAAAAGGGTTTTGGGAAGTTTATTCTTTTGGTAAAGCTTCCAGGATTTGTCTCTTTGATGCATAATTTGCTTTGTTTCTTTGGTTACCCAAGGGACAGTTATAGTTTTTATTGTTTTTTTCCTTGGTGGAGCTGGGGAGCCAAGGGTCAGTTATAGTTTTTATTCTTTTTTTTCCTTGGTGGAGCTAGGGAGCCATGGGGCAGTTATATTTTTTGTTCTTTTTTTCCTTGGTGGAGCTACGGAGCCAAGGGGCAGTTATAGTTTTCATTTTTTTTCCTTGGTGGAGCTAGGGAGCCAAGGGGCAGTTATAGTTTTTATTTATTTTTTCCTTGGTGGAGCTAGGGAGCCACAAGGCAGTTCTAGTTTTTATTCTTTTTTTCCTTGGTGGAGCTAGGGAGCCACGGGGCAGTTATAGTTTTTATTCTTTTTTTCCTTGGTGGAGCTAGGGAATTTAGAGCGTCCAGGAAAGTAGAATTAAGTGGTCTAGGGTTTTATCGAGTGGAATGGCTTTTAGAATGTTCCAATTCATTTGTTTGAGATAGTTAGAAGGTTTTGGGCCAAGGAGAAGGAAGAAAGGTAGTGAAACACTATCAGTGAAGCTGAGAACTAGCTCAGAGGTAAGGAGGCACTGGCACAAGGCACTGTGTATGTGAAAGATGCTTATCCTATTTCGTATAGCATTTAGATGTTTCAGATACAAGATACCTGTTTTTTGCAACTATTAAAGAAAACTTAGAAAATATTTTTTTTTATTCTAAAATCTCAGGACATTTGCCATTTTTTTTATTTTTATTTTTTCCGCAGGACTTAACTGCCCAAAGAGGGACTGTTCCTCTCAGACATGGACAGGTAGTAACCCTACATATAAAGTAAGTAACACAGACTACAATCAATCAGTCATTTAGGCAATCAGACAATAAATCAGTAAATTAATTTGTATTAAAACACAACATAAAGATTCCTAGTAAAGTGTATAATGCTTGGCATGCAGTGTAGTAACATAAATATAGCACAGCAATAAATTGTTGTGTACCTCAGGATAATCACTCCTATGAAGAGAACTGAATCACCACAATGAATTTCTTCACTAGAGTATTTTTGGATGTGCTACATGTCACCTGGATTACTGCAGGAATGAAAAATATTCATCGAACTGAATGGGCTTCGCAGAAGGGTGGTAGCTTTACCTGTGTGTAGGAGTAGGTATTGCAGGCAGTAAATGGAGAGAAGCCAGATGCATGCAACACTATATTACATATATGGATTGAGGTGTGATGCAAGCTTTGGGAGTAGCAGTGGAAAACTTGGGAAAATGCACATGTATAATATGGTATGGCATAGTGTGAGCCACTCCACAAACTCTTGTGGAAATGGTTTGCAATGTTCTGTTTTCAAAAACAGAATTAACTCCTGGGGGGGGGGGGAGTTCGTGGTCCTACAAGCCTGTCCTTTGTCTTGGACAGGGAGAATACAGGTATGATGGCTGTGACATCTACTCTCTTGGCCAGTATGATCAAGGAGCCTCAGTCATCACCTCTGACACCTGTGGCGAATGTTCACTTTCAAAGAAATAGATGCACATGGTATTTACAAATGCAGCTCTCTGCACCAAGTACAAATTCCCTGAAGAGCACACAGGGAATGCAGTCAGCCTGGGGTCTGGATCTCTTTATATCTGTCTCCCTCCAGGGCCTCATTACTAGCACAGCTACAGGGTTAAGTCCTCAGCTGAGTGCCAAACCAAGTCCTCCAGCACCCTCTTTGTGAAACCAGCGCTTCCTGTTCCTGCTCTAAGTAGCTGACACACACACATACTTTGAGATTTGATTTTTCACACACACACACACACACACACACACACACACACACACACACACACACACACACACACACACACATGAAAGGCTGGCACAGATTTACCTGCTGTGCCCCCTTCTGCCCAGAGTATAATGTAGTTACTACTGCCACCAGACACTCCACAATCAACTACTCTAAGGCCCTTAACAAAGGATGTCCAATTATACTGTGTAATATTAATACTAATACAAATGCAAATGGTAGCAGTTGACCAACACAACTAGGCCTTTAGGAGCACCCCACACATTGTCACCAAATAAATATAAGCACTTTCAAAGGTAAAATACTTTCTAAAAGGCAGTCACAATAAAAGTTTTAAATATATTTAATAATAAATAATAAAAGAACATAAAAATACTGGATATATATTTACAATAAACCACAGAGTTCAAATCACAGGAAATACTGAAAATAATATTTATTGACAGACTCAGAGCTAAACTAAGCTTCATTGTATTTTCCTGACTGAATCTAGGAGAACTACTGTTCCCTACGTACTTAATAGAGTAAGGCAGATGATGTGGTGAATGCTTCTTCTTGTTGTTAGACCCAAAACTCAATACTGAGAGATTTATCTTTGTAATATCTAAAATTTCCAAGATGGCTGGCAAAATGAACTCATCTTGTCACCGGTCTCTAGGTTCTCACATTATTCCCCTTTGAAGTTTGAGACAGGATATTAACATAGATGTGATAAGATGCATGTTTAAAGTTTTGCTAATGTTTATGGCAGTGCCTGGGCTTCCTCTCTCTTTACTGAAATAATGAAGAAAGGTTTCCTCCAGACATGCTGCCTCCAGTCCTATTCAGAGCTGTGAGATAAGCACTTCCATGGCCCAACAGGTGGCACAATTAACAGTATTTTTCTTAAAGTAAACTAGCTGTTTAACCCCTTCTCTTTCAGTGTCATTTGCTAACATATATGCATACAGTCTCATATGTATATTCCTACTCTGTCCACCAGGACCCACTGTTGATACATTTTTTTAACACTAGCAACTTTACAAACACATTTTGATTTTCAAATCCCATATAGTTCTAATACATTTGTGATATAAGCATCTGTACAAATCAGTTTGATATTCAAATGCTATACAGTTCTAATACAGTTGTAACATACTGTAATTTGTAACATAAGCATTTTGTATAAATCAGTTTGATATTCAAAGGACATATCATTCTTTATAGAACTCCAGTTGGCTATGCTGGCACTAGCCCGTATCATCACATCTCTCTCCCCCTTTGAAGACTCAAGCTAGTTTTTCAAGTGACCCTTGAGAAATGTTGCTTGAGAGAAATAAGCCTGTCTGGGAATATGTTACCCTCTCTGTCTTGAGATCCCATCTACGTTGACATCACTAATCCCACTACAGTGTTGTACTGTCATGTCATATACCTGCAATTCTAAGCTCTACCTTAATAACTTGGCATTTTGCCAGCTGGCTCTATGTAGCCATGATAAGGGATTGTGGTCTGTAACTACACTGAATTTCCTTCCATACAGATAAGGCTGAAGTTTCTGCAGTGCCCACACTATGGCTAGACATTCCTTTTCTATAGGTGCATAACATTCCTCCATGGATTGGAGTCTATGACTGAGATATACCACCGGGTGCTCTTTTCCCTCTGAGAAAACCTGGCTAAGTATAGCCCCCACCCCATGGTTTGAAGCATCTACCTATACAACAAATTCCTTGCTGTAATCAGGACTGGCTAACACAGGGGGTCATCCCAAAGCTCCTTTAAGTTCACATGCTGGGGTCCACACTACCATGGCCTGTTTTTCCTTGCCAGGTCTGTGAGGGGAGTAGCTATTGTACTGTAATTGGGGACAAACTTTCTATAGTACTCCACTGTCCCTAAGAATGCCCTCACCTGCTTTTTGGTAACAAGGGCAGGCCATGCCTAAATGGCTTCCACTTTGGCAGGTTCTGGCCTGATCTTACCACTCCCCACTCTATGTCCCAGGTAGGTGATCTGTGCATTGCCCACTGTCACTCTCCTACTTTGGACACAATAGAAGAGTCTTCATGGGTTCTGTTTAAGCAGCTTTATTTTATACAGACACATCAATATAGAAGTTTATTGACTTTAACTTAAGTAACTTATATACAAGCTAGCTGCTGTAATCATACATGCTCACTCTCTGGCTGCACTCTCAAAATGGCACTAGGAATGGCACGTGCCTGGCATTTATACATGCACTTTCAGTCTTTGACATGCTTCTTAAAGACATGGAACACAGCACGTGCACTCTGATCTACATCCTCCCTCTTGAAAAACAAAATATGCAACGTTATGAAACTTTTTTGGCATGCAGATATCACAGACAATTACTAGTCATGCATTTATACAAGACATAATACATTTTATATATATATATATATATATATATATATATATATATATACACACACACACACACACACACACACACACACACACACACACACACACACACACAGAATTAAGTCCATGTTGCTACATATTTATACAAATACAACCTTCATAGTAACTTTGTCCTTAAATACTTCCAAAATACTAAAAAGAAGCCCCAACCAATTACCCACCCTGCTCACTGTAATCTAATCATGTGTGGTGACATACATCCTAACCCTGCCTCCCTCCCTCTCATAATCCCTCTAACTCTACAAACTCCCTAAACTTCACCACCATCAATCTCCAAAGCATAAGAAATAAAATTCCTCATCTGCATGCATGGCTGAATCAACAAAAAACAGACTTTACCGCCATCACTGAGACCTGGCTAAAACCGTATATTAAGGATTCTGAATTTCTACCCGCTAACTATTCATGCCTTAGAACAGATAGACTGCATAAAAAAGGTAGAGGCCTCACCTTATTATATCCAAACACCTTTACTGTAATTCCTTATTCAAAACCCATTCCACTCTTTTACACCGCAGAGTTACTAGTTACCTTCCTAAGACTCAACAATTGCAAAAGCCTTTGTATTATGGTCATATACATTCCTCCAGTCAACAATATTCATATTCTAGAAGGTATTCTTGCCTGGGCAACCAATAATATGAAAAATGAAACAATCATCCTAGGTGACGTTAATAACAACCCCTCTACCAACATCAACCTTCAATCTATACTCAGCTAATTTCCCATATAACCATACCTGACAACAAGAATAACAAACATTCAGTCCTGGATTGGATCATGGTTTCTGACCCAAATAAAATCTCCTCCTCTGGAACACTGCCATATAGTATTAGCGACCACTCACCAGCATTCATAATACATAAGTACACCTCTGTACCAAACATACACCTATGTAGGCATACCAGAGATTTATCTCACTTCTCCCCAAATACCTTTAATGACATACTGCAGAGCACTAACTGGAATCCACTAAAATATCTCCCACTCAGTGAAGCTGTGGAATTCTTTAATTCCACATTTCTTAGGCTCCTAAATAGTCTTGCCCCTCTCCAGCTAAAAAGAGTCAAGGCAAAACACGCAGCTGGCTTGCTAAGTCCAGTAAGCAAATTATATTCACTAGGAATAAAGCCTGGCAGAAAAACAAAAATCCTTCCGACCTCATGCAATACAAACAACTTCTCAATCAGGCAAAATGTCTAGTTGTCAAAAACAAAAAAGAACACTTCCAACCCAACATAAACAAAACCCCAAGAAATTTTGGAGAACAATCAACTCCCTACTCCATCCAGGAACTAACCATAATCCATGCCCAAACCCAGAAAAAAACACCCACTGAGTTAGCCTCACTCTTTAACTCATATTTCATTGACAGCACTGCCAAGCTTACTACCACCTTCCCACCTATCAATGTGCCAAGCTTACTACCACCTTCCCACCTATCGATGTGCCAAGCTTACTACCACCTTCCCACCTATCAATGTGCCAAGCTTACTACCACCTTCTCACCTATCAATGTAAATCCACAATGAACACCTTCGGCATTTCCCATCTACTCCTCTACCTACTTTCTCGCTCTCACCTATACCAACCTCCACCACACAAAAACTTCTTCATAAACTAAAACCATGTACCAATGGCCCAGATAACATACCTGCAGAATTCTTACAACTATCAGCCTCCTCCATGGCTTACCCCATCAGCATTCTCATCAATAGGTCCATTCAGGAAACATGAATACCTGATATCTGGAAAAAAGCATTTGTTCTCCCACTTCATAAAGGTGGCAACAACTCTGACATCTCAAACTTGTGACCCATCACCATTCTTTACCCCTTCTCCAAAATACTAGAGAAGTGCATTCACACTCAGCTCCTTGGTTACCTGGTTAAACACCAAACTCCTTTCCCCCACTCAACATGGCTTTAGTCCTGGACATAGCACTAGCACAACTCTCATTTCCTTCCTGGACATGGTAAACAGAGCTTGAGATGCTGGCTCTATAGTCTCCACACTCTTTCTTGATCTATCAAAAGCATTCAACACAGTTTCCCATCCCCTTCTGCTTACTAAACTGTCCAACCTTGGACTCTCTCCCCCCACTTGCACAGGTTTTCTAAATATCTCACCAATAGGCAGCAATCTACTATATGGGAGCATTCCTTCTCCCCTTTCATAAATACAAATACAAGGGAACCCCGGGGTTCTATACTGGGTACCCTTTTATTCAGTATATTTGTCAACAACTTCCATACCAGTCTTACCCATAGCACTGTTATCCAATATGGAGATGATCCCACAGCACTGTTATCCAATATGCAGATGATTCTACTATTATCTGCTCTTCTAAATCTGTCTCTGAACTACAGTGCCTAACTCAAGAAGCATTTACTTCAACCAAAACCTGGATGTCACAGAACCATCTTGCCCTTAACCCCAATAAAACAAAAGTCTTAATATTTACCCCCCAAAAATCCAGCCCCATTCACAAGTCTGAATTCTCCATTTGTTCCCAAAACACTATCATTGCTTGGGGTCATCACTGATGATAACTTAACTTTCGACCTTCACATCCACAGTAACATAAAAAAAAAAACATCAAAAACTAGGTATCCTTTATCAGCACAACTATTTCCTTAGCTTCTCTGCTAAAAAGGCTCTCGCTGTATCATTCCTGCTTCCATCTCTATTATATGGTGCCCCCATCCTCATCAATATTCAGTCCTCCCTGAAAACTAAACTTGACTCGTGCTACAAAAACGTTGCCAAATTTGTAACAAATGCAAACTTTTCAGCCCACCACTGTTCCTCCCTGCATCAACAAAATTTCTCTAATTCCCTCACTACCTCACTTATCTACAATTAACTACTGCCCATAAACATATTTACTAGCCATCAACCTGCCCATCCCTCTCCTCCATACTGACTATGTATCATCCATTGACCCCTTAGGTCTGAAAACAGAATGTTACTGACTGTTGATAAACCTAAGCTCTCAGCCGTCTGAATGTATTCTTTTACTGTTTCAAAGCAATGGAATAATCTCCCTCCTTCAATCAGAATCATCAGTAATAGTTCTTTCTTCACAAAATCCCTCAGACTACATCTCTCTTCTCTCTGGCTATACACCTGCACCCTAACAAATCACCCCAAAACCCGAGCACCTTCACTGGAACCTTACTCTTCTCCATTTCAATACTGGTATATCCTTTCCTTCTTTCTGTCATACTAACTCCATCTGGTATTACTACAGCTTGTTTTACCCCTGCCACTTAGCCCATCTGTCTCCTTCTTCCTTACCCTTAAGTGAATACTCCCTGCTGCTAATAATACTATTATACATATATTTAATCCACGGTGGTGGTGCTGCGGTAGCATTGTCGCCTCACAGTAAGACGCTGTCCGGTTCGATTCTCAGCTAGAGCGTCTTCTGCGTGGAGACGTGTGAATGGGTGTACCTTCGTTGAAGGTTGTGCATCAGGGCTGGCAACTCGGCACGTAAAAATCAGCTGCCAATCATTAGCGGATCAGAGTTCCGCTGTGGCGACCCCTTACCGGGGAAAAAGCCGAAAGACACAACAACAACATTTATATGTTATATGAATGCACACTATTCTGTTTTGCTCATTCATTCCATGATTGTAAAGAATTCTTCATTGCTGTTATCAATTTGATTTTTATTTACTACTAGTGTTTTATATACTCTGTATTGTGTGCAATATTTATTTATTTATTTAATTTATTTAACATATGTTAACCGGGAAAGTTATTTCCTTATATGTAGTCAAATGTGAAGCTTTTCTCCCCAGGCCTCCACTGAAAATGGGCTCATTTATGCCCAGTGGACTTTCCCAGTAAACAAATGCAAAAAATCAATAAATAAATAAATAATATTTCACACTGGGCTTAGATAATCATCCATAAAGTGTGACATAAAATTGGGAAATGGACTTAACTATTGGAACTGTCTCTGAAAATGTTTGATCTCTGATTTACTTGGAACATCTTCAGGAATGGAATCAGAGGTAAGAACACCCTCTGGGATGGAAACAACATTTGGATCACTCTGATATTTAGAATCTAAGTCACTATAACAATGTTGTGATGATGATTCTGGTACAGGTAACAAATGTTTACAGTTTCACCTGTACTGCATACCTTCCGAGTCTATAAGGTAGAATCTCAGTTCAGGACATTTGCCAATAAATTGTCCTATGCGGTCAAAAGCTTTTTCTGTTTGAAGTCTGACCATTTCTCCTTCCCTTAATGGACAAAGAAGTTCGCTTGACTTTGTCATACGATGACTTCTGGATAGATCGCTTCCTAAATAATTAATCTTTGATGGTCTTATTATTCTTGGCTTTAGGCTTTAGTAGATTGGAAGGAATAGATAGTGTAGTTCATGTTTAACTGGAAAGACTTAATTGAGCCAGAGATCTGAGAGCATCATCACATGGTACATTCCTAAGGTTGAGGAGATTTAAGAAAATATTTGAATTGTCACGTCTTGACCTTTCAAATAGTTGTTTTGCACTCCGTACAGCTCGCTCAGCTAGGCCATTCCACTGAGGATACTCCGGACTGCTAGTGACATGTTCAGAGTCCCATTCTCTTGTAAATTTCTCAAAACAACTGAGTAGTAAATTGAGTACCATTGTCAGAAATAACTTTGTGTGGATTACCATGGACCGAGAAATGATGTTTCAACTTAGTAATAACAGTAGTAGATGTTCGATTAGGTAGTAGATCAGTCTCAAACCAATTCAATTTAGAGTCTACCAAAACCAGGTAGTGTTGATTGTCAATTTAGAGTCTACCAACACCAAGTAGTGCTGATTGTTCCACTCGAAGATATCAGTGGCTACTGTCGACCAAGGTAGTTCAGGAACTGGATGTAGCTGAAGTGGTTCTCTTTGCAAGTGCAGTCTAGTACTATTGCATACCGAACAAGAAGAAAGTATTTATCAATGTCTTTTAGTAATGAAGCCCAAAATACTAATTCTGTCGCTCGCCCATTAGTGGAAGTGGAATCTGGGTGACTCCAATGCAAAATCTGGATGTACTCGTGTTTTAAGGAAGCAGTAGCAACAATTTTAGGACTTTTGAAAATAATATCATCCATAAACATTTCATCTCTGTAGGGAAAATAGGTTTGCACTTCTAGTGGTACACTAGATTGCTTTGATGGCCATCCAACATTAATGTAGTCATAAAGCTTTTGCAAAATTGGATCAGTTTTTGTGTGATCTCTCAACTCATCAAGCCGAGTGGTATAAAAATTTTGCACTGCCATCACATCAAAGTCAAAAGTCTCTCTGTCAAGCTGTTCCATTGTATTCTTGGGAAAAGTACCAGCCAGATAGAGTAGTTTGCCTTTCATATAGGCCATTTTGAAGTTGTACGTTTGCAATTTCAGCCTCATTTTTTTGTAATCTTGCTGGAGCCGAATGCACAGGCTCCTTTAGAACAGTAACTAGAGGTTGGTGGTCAGTTTCAATCTGAATAGCTGGACCATAAATCTAATCATGAAACTTAGAACTACTGCCAAAAGTTCTTTCTCAATTTGAGCATACTACATTTCAATTTGGGTAAGTGTTCTAGATGCATAGGCTACTGGTCTACCCTCTTGAAGTATAACTGTGCCAAGACCAAATTTTGAAGCATGACAGGAAAGGGTAACTGGTTTGTTCACATCATAGTATCTTAATGTAGGTGGGGTGACAATTTTCTGCTTGAGCTCTTCAAATGCCTTCTGGTGCTGTTCTAACAATGATTGTGCAACATTTTTGCATGTTAGCTCTTAAAGGTGCTGTCAACTCACTGAAGTCTGGTATAAACTTGCATAAATAGTTGACCATGCCTAAGAAACGTTGTAGAGCTTGAACACTGTCTGGTGCTGGCATCTCAAGAATGGCTGCTTGCTTGTTTGGATCTGGTCTCAAGCCAGTACTGGTAAACAAATGGCCTACATATGTAACTTGTGGGAGTTTGAATTTGCATTTCAGAGGATTAAGCTTCAATTTCGCTTCACATGCTCTGTCTAGATCTTTCTTTAGGTTTCTGTCATGCTCTGCTTCACCATTGCCTCCATCCAATAAATCATCAACTATTATGGCACAAGGATAACCCAAAAACATTTGCTCCATTGAACTGTGAAAGACATCACTTGCAGAATTTATTCCAAATGCCATCCTTAGAAATCTGTATCTGCCAAACGGAGTACCAAAAGTGGTTAGTAATGAGGTTTTGCCATCAAGCATCACTTGTCCAAATGAACTCTTTGCATCCAAGACTGAAAAAACAGTGGCATTTGGTATTAGGGCTATGACCTCTTCGACTGTGCACATTGAATGATACGATGTCTTCAATGCTTTGCTCAGATCTCTTGGGTCAATGCATATTCTGATTTTGTCTGAGCCTTTTTTGTGAGCTGCTACCATCAACGATACCCATTCAGTTGGTTCTGTAACTGGACAAATTACACCTTGCTGTACCTGAGCCTTAACTTTATCCTGCATACCTATCAGAACTCTTCTTGCTGGTCTGACTACTGGAGTGACCTCTGGGTCTAACTTCATGGAACACACTACTGGAAGTTTGCCTAACCTGTCCTCGAACACATCAGCATATTATGAGAAAATTACTTCAGAAAAATTAGAAGTAGAAGATACACTTATGTGATGAACTTCTTGGTAAAAGAAAGCGGATTCATTCTCAAGCTATCTGTGAGACCCAGTAAAGACTGTACTGGTCTTTACTACATAGAATAACAAGTTGTAACAGTTCCTAGCCAAATAACATGAAATTATCACTGAGCCTTAGGTTTGAATCTCTTCACCTCCATAAGCGCAAGTTTCACACTACTGGCCACATTGAGTTGCTTGCTAGTTCTCATTCTAGTAAATGTCTCTGCTGATATATCATTGCACTTTGAACTTATCTACTTTAAGCTCTGTGGATTTACCATTGATCCTGACAGTAGAGAACACTTCGCTTTTTGCCAATATATTTACTGTATCAACTTTTTCACCAATTACTGATACACCATCCACATAGAAAGCTGACTGCTGCATGTCTTCTTGATCAACCTGCTTTTTTGTGTGACCTTTCTTTATCACTGCGCGAGGTTTACCTGATTTGCAAACTTTTTAGGAATGGTTCTATTTGTTACACTTGTAACATTGCTGACCAAATGCTACGCATTTCTGTCTTTTAGACTCATGACTTGCACGACCATTGTGACAGTTAACAATAACGGTGGACTTGAGTTTTGCTGAGTCATGCTTGTACTGCACTGACAAACATGCTCCTCTAACTGAACTGGTCCAAAAGAAACGTGGCAGGACACTGCTATGTCACCAACAATTTATTAAAACCACAGAGAAATACAAAGATGAGCGCTTTCGGGTAACAACCCTTCTTCAGATAAAAACATAACATTCATTTAAAACATTTAAATAAATAACTAACCAATGAGCAATCAGTAAAAGACCCGCCTGTTCTTGAGGGCGGGCTTCATGGGTATTACATCATTCAGTCCCGGGCTCCTATGAGCCATCAACTCGATAATCCATTTAGATTCAGCTGCCTCCGTTATCTGTTTGATGTCTCCACCCCTATTGTTCAACCTTACATTTACTGTTGCCCTAAATTTAAAACTGTGTGTGGGATTCACTTCAATATGCCTATATAAGGCATTGTGTATATCTTGATTCCTAATGGATGAAAGATGCTGTAATACCCTCACTTTGAGCATGTTATTGGTCTTTCCTACATAAAAACAAGGACACCGTTCACATTTCGCCAAATATACTATATCAGTGGTCCTGCATGTGGCCCTCGCCTTCAGATCAAAAACTCTACCAGTCACCGGGTGTCTATATGATGTGTCCCTGTTCATGTAAGAACACGCTTTACAAAGTCCACAAGGTACAGTGCCTATTGTCTCCTTGATAAATCTTCTACTGGTCACTGTCTTCTCCCTACATAGTAAGTCCTTTAAATTTTTATTCCTCCTGTATCTAAAACTGGGACTATCGCCCACTATGTTCCTTAATTTGATGTCACTTGTCAAGATGTTCCAATTTCTATAAATAATGTCACATACATCTCTGATGTTACTACTGTATGTTAACATTAATGTAAGATTACCCTGTGTAGGACTAACAGTAAAGGAATCCCTCTGCTCCCCTCCTGCCCTTCTGAGCCAGGGTTTAAACTTGTTCTTCCTAAAACCCTTACTACCATCTACTATCTTATTAACCAGACCCTCTTTATAGCCCCTTTCTCGGAAACAGTCCTTGAGTTTGACCACTTCTTTTTCATATTGGGTATCTTCCATACTGATCCTGGAGGTCCTACTGATCTGTCCCTGTATGATATTAGGAAATGTGAAGCGGGGGTGCATGCTATCAAAACATAACAGGGTATTTTTCCAACAGTCCTTCCTGTGTAAACGTGATGAAAACCCTTCCTTTGTCTGCAGTACACATACATCTAGAAAATCTATCTCAGTGTATGAACTACTGATGGTAAACCTTAAGAAAGAAGTCGTGGAGTGTAGATATGTAACAAAGGTCTCCAATAAATCACTATCCCCTCTCCACAAAATAAAAACATCATCTACAAACCATGTGTATATTTTTATATATTGCATCCACCTCATGTTACCTAAGACGGTTGCTTTCTCCCAATAAGAAAGGACAAGGTTAGCATACGTGTTTGCGCAGAGGGTGCCCATTGCTACCCCCTGAGCTTGTCTGTATGTATGTTGTACTCCTAAAAACACATTATTTTCCAAGACAATGGCCAACATGGTCTTAAACCAATCTTTACATCATCCTCTCCCAAGTCCTTCAAAAGTTCACCTATCGCATTTATACCATATTCATTACTAATCACAGTAAATAAACTGTGAACATCCAGGGTCACCATTAAGAATCTATCTTGAGTGAACTGGTCTTAGAACTTGCTGGCAAACTGCAAGGTTTCCTTGATGAGCCAGCATGGGTTGTGGCTGCCATGTGCTTAGTACACCTGTTTCTGTTTGCCACTTGCTGCATGCTGTCTACATTTGCTATGGAGCCTGTTGGAACCATGCTCTTGTCACTTGCAAGCATACTTGTGTGTTTTTCTGTCACTTCATGGATTTGGCAAATATCTATAGCTTTACCCAACATTAAATCACTATCACGAAGAAAGATCTTTCTCACAGCAGCACTATTAATACCACAAACGAGCCTGTTCTTTATCCACCCATCTTTTAAGTCACCAAACCGATACATTTTAGCCTTGTTTCTCAGATCAGTTATATAAGGTGCAAAAGTTTCCCCTGGTTTCTGATCTCATGTAAAACAAATGCCTCTCCAGTGTAATATTTGTCTGGGGGTTACACATTTCTCTGAATTTGTGCTTCAAACACTCAGGGTCTCCCCTTGACTCAGCCTGTACAATAACACAGCGGGTTTCACCTTCTCCTTCATACACTATTAGTGCATACACAAATGAACGCTGTCTTTCTATGGCCTCTGGCCCAGCTAAGTTTAGCAAAATGAATGCCTTGGTGCATGCGTCGTTATCTGAATCAGCTGTTTGTATAAAAATATCTTGCTCGACTATTCACCAATTCTCTGCAATATTCTGATCAAATACAAGAGATAAAGATTTTCAAAATCCATCTGCCATAGTAACACATACCAGTGAAGGGTTTTGCACATAAGCATGAACACATACATATACACATATGCTAGAAATTTATGCCAGTATGTGTAACTTTGCTCAATAACACAACGAGCCTTTGTATAACTGAACTTTATGAAATAAGTCTCTCTTGGGTGCTGTAATACTCTTGAAATTACTGTTGTTGTGTCTTTCGGCTTTTCCCGGTTAGGGGTCGCCACAGCGGAACTCCAATCCGCTAATGATTGGCAGTAGATTTTGACATCCCGACTTGCCAGGTCTGACGCACAACCTTCAACGAAGGTACGCCCATTCACACATGTCTCCACACAGAAGATGCTCTAGCTGAGAATCAAGTTGGACAGCGTCTTGCTAGGAGGCGACGCTACCGCAGCGCCACCACTGTATTGCATAAAATCATCTCTTATCAGTGTAAGAAACATGTTAAATAAATGCACGATGCAAGCCGCTGTGTAACTGGACTTTGCAAAATCAGTTTCTAGGGCACTGTAATGCTTTTGAAATGATTGTTTTGCTGAAGTAATTTATCATCATCTTAAGACACACTTCAAATAACTGTGCAGTGTGAATGAACTGGGCAGGAGAAGCTCAGAATCAATAACATTTCGAAGTAGTAACACTTTGTGAATAAACAGTACACAACCCACTGAAACTTCCCTAAAATGGCAGTACCTTTCTAGGCAATTCTCTATAGTGCAAGGAACACTCTGTAATAGAAGCACTTTGCAAATAGACACACCCAGCACAAGAAACCTTTCAAAATGGGTATACTTTGACTGCACTTTATGAAATAGTTGCATGTTGCACACAAATGACTCTTTGAAATACATGCACAGCAATAAGCACACACTGTAAGCACTTTTACACACTTTTAGGTACTTTGAATAATTTTAGTTATTTCCTTGATACAATACAAAGCCATAGTTATGCCAAAACACAGCACTTTGCCAAAAGACATGCAGTCGCCTTGCTTAATTTACACTTAGTGTGCCCTTTTTGCCCTTATTATATTCGTTTTTCTCGTTTAATCTCTTTTCATGCCCCTTGTACTTTTCTTGTGCTTGTTTTACTCTAAACATGCCCTTTTTGCCTTAAACATGTTCATTTTGTCTTTAAACATACTCATTTTATTTTTCTGTTAATTGTTTCATCAGATACCTGTACTCAAAACATTTCCTTGAGTTAATAAGCCTTTTATGCCTCCCACTTGTTTAATAGTGTATTTTGTTCCCTTGTAATGCCCGATGTTGTTCTTTTTATGGAATAAGTAGTTTGTGCGTAGTTTTCATTACCTTCGCCTCTTTTCTTGCTCATTTCTTTTAGTTCGCCTTCACGTGTATTTTGTTCCCTTGTAATGCCCGATGTTGTCCTTTTTATGGAATAAGTAGTTTGTGCGTAGTTTTCATTACCTTTGCCTCTTTTCTTGCTCATTTATTTTAGTTCGCCTTCACGGACATCTCTGCTCCTTGCGGCTACGAATCTTATTCTCTTTGATCTCTGTTCTGACACCACGCCGCTCTCCTACGTTCGACACAATAGAAGAGTCTTTGTGGGTTCTGTTAAAGCAGCTTTATCTTATACAAACACATAACTATGGAAGTTTACTGACTTTAACTTAAGTAACTTATATACAAACTAACTGCTGGAATCATACATGCTTACTCTCAAAATGTCACTAGGAATGGCACGTGCTTAACATTTATACGTGCACGTTCAGTCTTTGACATGCTTCTTAAATATACAGCACACAGCATGTGGCCTCTGATCTATAGCCAACTGACAGTTACTGGGCTTAATGGTCAACCCTGCCCTTTGCAGTGTGCCCAGGACCTCCAACTTTTGCCAAGAAAGGCTATAGATGGCAATACCATCCAGGTAAGCAAGGGCATAATCTCCTGCTCCTGCTAGGATATGATCTACCAGCCTCTGGAAAGTCACTGAGACATTTTTCATCCCAAAGGGCATCTTCATCAATTCATACAAGCCGAAAGGAGTCACAAAGGCTGACCTCTCTCTAGCTCTGAAAGTCAAAGGCACCTGACAATAACCTCAGATCAGTAGTGGTCAGATACTGAGCCCCACCCAGATTCTCTAAGGCTACATCTCTCCTAAGCATGGGTGTGACTCTGTGTGATTATTTAGTCTTCTGTTGTCCACACAAAACCTGGTGCTGCCATCCTTCTTTGGTACCAGCACCACTGGAGAGGCCCAGGGACTGCTGGACTCCTGGATTATTCCCAGTTCCAACATCTTCTGTATCTCCTCCCTCAGATTATGTCTGATGCACTCAGGCACCTTGTAAGGGACATGCTTGATAGGCCTTTGGGGTCCTGTATTCACATGGTGCTGCACCAGGTGGGTGCACCCTGGTTTCCCAGTGAACATGTCCCCAAACTCCTGTAACACTGCTGGGATTTCTCGAACCTGGGTAGGGGATAGCCACTGGGAAATTGCTACCCTTTCCACTGATGTGTCAGTCCGAGCCTTACTGAGGAGATTAGTCACCTGATCCCCTCAGACTCCTGCTGCCATCCAGTGCAAATACTCAGCACAAGGGCCTCCCTATCACGGTAAGGTTTCATCATGTTAACATGGTACACTTTTTGCCCCTGCCTAGCAGTTCTACCATGACCTTAACATCACTGACCTTCCTTACCACGTTTAGGGGTCCCTCCCACGCAGCCTGCAGTTTATTGTATCTGAAGGAAATGGGCATCATAACCTGCAGCCCCCCAGCACACTCTCTCGCCTGAGCATTTCTGTCATGCCAGACCTTTTTCTGCTGTTGGGCTCCTGCTAAGTTTTCCTGGGCCAAGCCCATCAGCTCGTAATCCTTGTGCTGAGGTTTAGGACATATGCCACAACAGACTGCTTCTGGGATTCACAATCACCCTCCCACTCATCACAAATCAAACCTAAGGGCCCCCTCACCCTATACCCTTACAGCAACTCAAAGAGTGAAAAACCTGTGGATTCTGGGGCACCTCCCTATATGCAAACAATAGATGTGGCAAATATTTGTCCGACTCTCTCTCTCTCTCTCTCTTAAACTGGTCTGCAAATGCCTGTATCATGGTATTTAGTACAGGGTTTAACCTCTCCACAAGAGTATTAGTCTGGGGGTGGTAGGGGATGGTCTTTAGGTGCTTCATCCCACAGCTCTCCCACAGACAAGCCAGCAGGTCTAACATGAAATTGGCACCTCTGTCAGTCAGTGTTTCTTTTGTGAAGCCTACCCTTCTGAAAATCTCTGGCAAAGCATTTGCAACCTTTTCTGCATCGATAGAGGACAGAGCCACTGCCTCGATATACTTCTTCTTTGTGGAACTTGGGGTATAGAGGCCCCACAGTAATGGCTAGAAGTGCGTAGATTCTGGGCACTACCAATTTTTTTATTCTCTCCTCCTCTAGCCCTCCCCGGAGGGGGTCTCTATACAGTAACCCTTTGTCCCAGTATACAGATACCCACTTTCTTTTTGAATCAGGTGCCTCTCTCCTCCCTCTCTAAAAGCCCTGTAATGTAGAGTAGAGAGAGCTGGAACATCAATACCAGCAAATTGTGGCTCACCTTCAGTCTCACTGCTACAGTGTATCTCCTCTGGAAGTACCTAACCACCTCACTTGGCTTCAGCTTGGTGGTGTGGTGGTCCCCCCCCCCCCCAGGCTACACATGCTTGTCTCAAGCCTGCCTGACGTGTGTAACATGACACAAGCACACACAAGGTACTGCATCATTCTCTACATTCTCTAATTCTGCAGGGATATGCTCAAACACACCTACTTGCTTGCTTCCTTTTCCACCCTCCCAGTCAGGGTGAATGTTAGCCAAAAGTATTTGGAATGGGGTCCCTCCTAAAGCTCTGACTGGAGTAGAGTGGCCAAACAAGTAGTGCTCCTCTTTAGCCATTGCAGGCTACCCTTTGACTACAGAATTCCCTGTCTCTCTCAGAGTTCTTAAATGAATATCTCAAATCTTCACAATGGTTAGGTCAGTGCTGTGTCTCTCTTAGCAGTGGCCTTTTTCCCCTCTACTAAGATAGAATATAACCTGTTGTGGTAGTTTGGTACCCTTGTTGTCTCCAGACAACTTATCACTGGCATTCTGTCATTCCTGCTTACTGGCTGTCCCACCTTTTCTTCCCCACCTTCCCTCTGTGGACATCTGTATGCTACATGGCCCCACTGGTTGCATTTAAAACATTTAACCCTTGGTCCTGGACATGTACCTGGACTACTGGCTTCCCCTGTTACTGCTGGACTCTGTTGGGGTGGTTTAGACTGCCCACCATAGGTTCCCTTAGACCCATGTGCAGCACTGGGTATCCCGTTCCTGTGCAGTGATGCCCTGCTTGCTAGGTATAGGTCTCCCTTTTTCTCCAACTCATCTGTGGTATTACATTCCCTTTCTCCTAACCAGATTCTCATGTCCTCAAGCAAAGTGCTAAGGTATTCTTCCTTTACCAAATGGTCTGCTGACCCTTCAAAAGTGGTGACCTTGCACCCACTCACCCATCTATGAAAATAAGTGCATAACTCAGCAATATATTCACACACACTTTCATCTGCCCTGCGTCTATGCTCACAAAGTTTTTTTTTTTCTATAAGCTTCAGGTATTAATGTAAAACACTCTAATAAACAATTTTTAACAGTATTATAATTTAAGCATTTGGTTTCAGACAATTTAGAAACAGCAATTACAGCTTTACCATGGAATAAGGGTGACAGGAACTGTACCCAGAGCCCTCAGTCAACATCATACTGTTTACATACCCTCTCAAACATATGAATGAAACTACCAAAATTATCCCCCTCTGTAAATTGTGGAAGAAATGTACTGACCTTTGTTGCTTCTGGGGTTCAGTTACTCCCTTCCCCATTACCTCCATGACCCTGGTGAAGAGTCAGCATCTCCTTTTCATGTTGCCTCTGCCTCTCATTTTTCTCAGCTTCCAGATGTCTCAGTCTCTCTGCTGCCTCTAATTCCACTTGTTTCTTCTGCTATAGCCTCTCCTTTTATTTAGCCTCCAAATGACACATTCTGTCTGCTGTTTCTTTTTCCAAATGTTTGACCTCTTGTTCAAGTTTCTTTAACTTCAGATGGATTTTAAGTACTCCATGGAAAGGTTAACTGTGCATTTTCTGAGAACTGTGCATTTGTTATATATGAGAAAGACCTAACATCCTACTTGCCATATATACTCCATGGAGTGCAGCTGCTGTCCACAACATCAGATTAGGAGTTGACTGCGACTTGTAACAGAAAGAGAGAGAGGAAGAGAGACAGTGTGTGTGTGTGAGTGAGTGTGTGTGTGTGTGTGTGTGTGTGTGTGTGTGTGTGTGTGTGTGTGTGTGTGTGTGTGTGTGTGTGTGTGTGTGTGTGTGTGTGTGTGTGTGTGCGCAACTGCAAGAAAGAAAGAGAGAGAGAGATTACTGGAAGCAACTCCTCAATCTAGAGACCCATGACTGGTTACCACTGCTTTCCCAGCAATCTCTAGTTAGGCAATCATATTACTACAGACTGCCAGTAATTTTACAGATTTAGACTGATTTTTTCTGTACAGGTATGTTCTTTTTTACATAAATATGACCGGGTGTCTAGCTAAAGCTGTAAAGTGGCAAAGGTATACACTGCCTAGAGACAGCAGAATATGCATGGTTCTTCTAAATGTACTTTTACTGTGATGTGGAATGGGGTGGGAGTGCTTACTGTATATCTTTCAAATTTTGTTCCTAAAACATTATGGACATAGCCAAGAATATTGGGAGGGTGGACAAAAATCTGAGACAATTTTAAAATATTACCCTAATTCACTTAAAAAATTGCTAATAATGTTTCGTAACATGCGTTTTCTGAGCATTAGGAAATATGAAACTCTAATGTCTGCTATTACTGACTTGTCTGCAATCCTCAGTGATTTACCAGAAAAATCAGTGACAGAACAAAAAATATGAGGCAGAATTAGAGAGTTGTTCTGCAGAATCATGGACATTTGAGCGGTATGTGTAAAGCATCCGAGCCTAATTTTGGGCACACGTGTGTTCAGACAGGATGGGTCCTTGCATACCTCTTATTTTCAGTGATAATGGAGAACACTGGACCTTGATTAAGTTTACCAAGATGCACAAAGTCCAGTGTTCTGTCCATTAATCCCAGAACATGGAGCAGGAACGACAATATTATTGATCAGTACATTCAGATTTTAGCAGGTTTAGCCATCTTATTGGCTGATACTGATGGTGAGAGGTATAAGTAAAAAAACTGCTATATTAATTTATGTGAAAGAAACATGACTTTGTAAAATTTTAACTCATCTGAAAGCCCAATATGACCATTTGTTCTTGCAATTCACTATAAAAAGAATGTTCTAATATGACAAATAAAGTTATAATGACATACATTAGATAGATATAAATAACCTCCCAAGCATACTTCTCAACCTCTTAGTGCAAGAAATCTGGACAAGGGCTAAAATAGTGGGGAAACCAAGGCCCAGAAACATGGTCAGACTTTAAATATTGCTCTTATAAATGTAGAAAGTTGCTAGAATAACAGGATCTGGGTTAGCATGCATTTTCCGAAGGATATGAAGACTGAAACTCAAATGCATGTCATTATTTAGTGACCTCCTGGTATTAAGTGAGAACCTGGCAAAATTTCAAGTTCCCTTAAACCCTGAGAATACTGCTGCCTATGCAGAACTGTTCACAGAAACCCGGTATCAGCATGTTAATAGCTGCATAGAGGCAGCTGTACCTCCAAGGAAGAAGTACAGAACTAACTCAAAAAACAAGCCCCCCTGGTGAAATCACAAGATCAATAGGCTGTGCAACAGGAGGAAGAAAATCATGGCAAAAATTAGGAGGTGCGGCAGCAGGATAAAAGCACCCTCATCAAACTAAACAAACAACTCAGAGGACAAATAAAGTCTACCAAAACCAAATCTGAGGTAAGTTTGGCCTCCCAGGCCAAGGACAACCACAAAACATTCTTTAGCTATGTCCACAACCTCAAAGGCAATACATAATTGTGTGCAGAGCTCATTGTAAATGGAGCCACCTATACTGAGCCAGAAGACATGGCAAACCTGTTGGCTGATAAATTCAGCTCCAACTTTACCTCTCTCTTCCCCTCAACCTTCCCTCAGGAAATATCATCAAATATAACTCCCCCTACTATCACTAGGAAACAAGTCCTCAATGCTCTCTCTAAGACCAAGAACATTGCATCAATGGGCCCAGACAATATGCCAAGCTGCCTTCTAAATAGCATGAAACATGAAGTATCAGGGCCTCTGGAATTACTATTTAAATGTAGCCTCTAAACAGGTTTCACACCTCATGAATGGAGAAAGGCAACAGTCAACCCACTGCACAAAACTGGGCCATCTACAGACCCTGGAAACTACAGACCCATAAGTCTCACTAGTCTTATATGTAACGCCATGGAAAACATTTTAATGGAGGTGATCAATAGAGATATAATAAACCTCCAGATGCTAGACCCAACCTAGTTTGGTTTCCATAAGGGCAGATCATTCCTACTCAGCCTGGTGGACTTCTTTGAGAAGGTCACCAAAGCAATGTATGAGGGCAAAATTATTTACACTGCCTACCTTGACCTGGCCAAGGCATTTGACACAGTACCCCATGCGGGCATTGTTGACAAACTCAAGAGGTTAGGTACAAACCTGTATGTCAACCAGTGGATAGCCAACTGGCTCACAGACAAGACCCAGAAAGTTAGAATTGGGGAGTCCACCTCTACAAAGAGGTCAGTCACATGTGGAGTCCTTCAGGGATCAGTCCTTGGATTGCTCCTTTTTCGTATTTACTTCTCTGAAGTCAAGACCAATGTCAGTGGCCTCTGACTGATTAAATTTGCAGATGATTGTAAATTAGGAGCTGCCATTGAATCTCACACTGACACAAATGTTCTCCAGAAGGGGCTGACACAGACAAACAACTGGTGTCAGAGCCATGGACTAAAACTAAATGCCAAGAAATGCATAACAGTATCCTCTGGGAAGTCATCCATCCCTGGTAACTATCATATTGACAATGCACCCCTTAGAACTGACCCAGCAGTCAAGGACTTAGGGGCACACATAGATAGTAATCTAGCCTTTGATCATCATGTGTCTACAGTGTCTACAGTGGTGAGGAAATCATTCCATGTTGCACAGCTTGTAAACAAAGGTATGGCATCTAAGTCCAAAGAAGTCATCGTTCAACTGCATTCAGCATTCATCAGACCTGTCATTGACTACAATGCCTCCTTTGGTATGTCCCTAACCAGGCATATCCAACAACTAGAACATCTACAGCGGTTCCTCACTAAAATAATACAGGGCATAAGCAAAACGTCCTATGCAGACTGCCTCAAGGCCCTATACCTGTTGTCTGTCTCCTATAGGCTTTTGAGGGGAGATCTATGCCTGGCATACAGGGCATTGTCAGACCCCACTCTGATGGACCTCCTGCATATCCACAAAACAAATAGCACCAGAATTACCCATTCTAAAGACTTAAATCTTGCCTGTGATATAAATAGGTCCTTCTGGAGAGATAGGTATGTATACGACAAAACTTATAAAACCAAACAAACTTCACTAAAAATCAAAAAAAGAAATGGTCCAGGCCACCAATAAAAGCAACAAACTTTTATATAACACAGATTAGCGCTTTCGTCTTTATGTAAGACTTCTTCAGATAAAACAGCACAAGTGCTACACTTAGCTTATATATCCTTCACAATTAACATAAATTAAAATTTAAAGCACCATACTCATATCATGGACAATAATATACAATGTACCAAAATCAAGTGTAGATATATACATTAGTATTAGCTTAATAGTACAACAATATATAAAAGATATACATACAATAAATGTTCCTTCCCAATTAAAAGCTAATGAAGAGTACAACAATGCCATTACCAGTATTGTATTAGGCACAAACACTTACTCCCCAGTTTCAATCAATGAAATACATATTGCCTATAGGAGAATTGATTCTCTTTTGGAGGAATATTTGGTGAAAAATAGGATTGATAATAAGGTTTATCAATATTTGAGACAACTTCATCCCATTATTCCTAATTTTTTGGAGTACCTAAAGTTCATAAATCAATAAAAGAACCTCCCTTTAGGCCTATTGTATCAGCTAGAAATTCTAAAACTCATTCTTTAGCGGTATGTTGACCATTTCACTAAGGAAATTGTAGCCAAAACTAAACACTTGATTAAAGATTCTTGGGAATTCCTTAGTAAATTGACTAATGGCGTGTGGACTGAGAATTGTAGATTTCTCACAATTGATGTTAAAGACTTATTCACATGCATTCCACGAGGTGAAGGGCATGAATTTTTTAGTGATAGTGTCAACAAATATTCGTCTCTATCTAAAGACCACATTTCCCTTATATTGGAGCTTATGGAGATTATACTTGACAACAATTACATAGGCTTCCAGGGAGAATATTTTCAGCAGGTGAGTGGGGTAGCTATGGAGGCAGCTTGTGCCCCCATATATGCCAATTTAGTGATGTTAGAATGGGAGAATAGGTATGTCGTCAACAGTCCTTTCCAAAAGAACATTAAGCTATATCTAAGATTTTTGGGCGATATTTTTGTGATTTGGGAAGGTACTAAAGAGAGGTTAGAGGTGTTTATGGAATACCTGAACATGACTACTACCTTTCTCTCTTTTACACACTCTTGTAGTGAAGTTAGTGTGAATTATCTTGACATCACTATATATATAGGACTCAAAATGGATTAAAGTCAATGATTTATCGTAAGAACACATGTTGTAACAGCTACCTGCATTATGATAGCCATCATCCAGCATTTCAAAAAAGAAGTCTTATAAAAGGACAAGCGGTTAGGATAGCGAGGATGACTTCTGAATTTAATGATTTAATGGGTGAATTTATCTTTTTGAGTAAAAAATTTGTGGAAAGGGGTTACCCCAGAGAATTAGTGTATGAGGTACTTGAGGACGTTTATAGGGGTTGGGGTACTAAATACAAGCCATTGTTAGGTCAACCCCTTATTATGGTGGTAAAACAAAACACAGATAAAAATTATTATGGGGCTTGTGTTACGGAGTTTAATATGTTTACCAATTTTTTTACCCAAATTATTAGAGAAAATTGGAGTGTGCTTAAAACCAACAAAGATGAAGAAATCAAGTAACAAAAAATGAACAGGACCAGGAAGTAGATAAACCAATGACCAGGAAGCAGAGCAGTTCGTAGTAAATAAGTAAACACAAAATCTTTTAGTCCAGCCAAGCAAAATGTTGAATCCGAATAATTCCTTTAATCCAGTAAATCAAAGTTAAAACACACAAGTGCTTTCGCTCAGAAAATTTCTGAGCTTTATCAAGTGACACCATGCTGTTACACCAGGTGTCTTATATAGCATGAGAATCCTTCAATTAATTAACAAATGCTGTTAATCAGCATTTTAAAGGAGCTGTGCGTTTTTACATACATCAAACAGTTCATTTAAAACCAATAAGTTAAAATGTGAAAATAACAATTGAATATATTTAAAAATTACATATTGTTATGTACATTGTAACTAAGGTGTGTTTAAACCATAAAAATAACAAAAACTAGTTGTCCACAATTTCTCTAACAGTTAAACATTGCAGTATAACTTGTTTTGTTATTAAATTTTCTCTTTTTTAAAAACTATATTTAAATTAAATATGACATTCTTATAAATATCACTCATAAAATTATGAACTTTAAGAACAATAGTTTGTGTGGATATGTTATTGTTTTCCCATCCTTGTTATTAAATCTCTAAAGAAAAGGGACATTCAGCTGGTAGTGAAAGGGGGCTAGTGTGTTGTAAATCACTCCTATGCTTAAACCTCTTGTAAAACACCATTACATCAAGAAGGATGTGGATATCTTTAGTACATTCTTACATATTAAATACAACACTCTAGAGCCTTGCCCTTCTTAATTTCAATATTGGTTTGATACTAATGATACCGTTAAGCCCAGGAGGTCTCCCTGCATCTAATTTTAACTGCCAAAGGAGCTCTCGGTATTCAAGGGTTGATTCCCAATCACCACCCCTGGCATCGGGCTCAACCTGCTCAAGAACCATAAACTTCAAATTAATATTAGGACAGATCAGGGAGTGCTTAAAAAATCATCGGTTTCCTTCTTTTAAGTTATATCATAAAAATGCTCATATATCCGTTTACGGAGCTCCCTTTCCGTTTTCCCTACATAAAAGCTTTTACATGTGGTACAGAGGCCTAAATAAACCACCCCTTTAGTACCACATGTAAAATGGCCTGTTGGATGGATTTTGAACCTTCTGGATGGAATAGTTGTAAATTTTTCGTCCAGAATAGCATGGCATTGGCTACATGCTCCACATTTGTACGTACCCATCCTAGTTGGGTTAGTCCTCTTCCTGATGTTCTGCTTTTTTTCAAACATTTCCTTGAGGTTAGTACCCCTTCTCCTTACAAATGTGGGTTTATCAGACAGTAACCCTCTAAATTCCTCAAAGAGGGCAAGTACAGGCCAATATTTCCTTATAGATTCTTCCATTGCCCTTGAATGCAGAGAGTAAGTATAAATAAAACTGTTTTTAAAGTCATCGGTCATGGCAGATGTTGGACTAACTGATATAATTGTCCCTTTGCCTAAAAGGGGTGGATAAACAGTTTCTCTTTTGGAATCAACCTCTTTAACCAAGCTCCTAAAAAGATCCAGGGGATAACCTCTTTCTGAAAATAGACCTTCCAAAAACTTAACTTCTACCATATAGTCATCATGTTCACTACAAATCCTACTTGCCCTAATGAGTTGCCCTTTTATGATACCCTTTTTCTGAAAAAAAGGATGCACACTCTCATAGTGCAAAATGGAACTGGAGAAGGTGGGCTTGCGATACAATTTAGATTGAAAAGTGTTGTTCAAATAATTTTTATATATAGTGACATCCAAATAATGCAATTGATCTAGGTCAACAGAGTGAGTAAACTGAAGAAAATCCGTGGTTGTGTTAATATAAGCGAGAAACCTTGCTAGTTCCTCTTCAGGCCCATCCCATAAAAAACAAACGTCGTCAAGGTACCGTCTGTAGAAGAGCAAATGTTGTTCCCAAGGGGGAACCAATACAAACTTGTGCTCCCATACATGAAGTACCACGTTTGCATAAAATGTGGCACAAGATGCCCCCATTGCTACCCCTTTGCTTTGCTTGAAGAGTTCTCCATTGAAGAAAATGAAATTGTTCCGAAGAACAATTTCCATGAATTCAACTATCAAATTAGTTAGTCTATTGTTCATATTCGTTTCCTTAGTGAGAAACTCGCCAAACCAATCCAGACCTACAGAGTGAGGTATACTGGAAAAAAGATCTTTGATATCAATAGTCACCAAAAGTAGTTCAGAGGAAAACTTGGTGGTGGGGAAGTCACGCAAAAAATGCCAAGAATTAAAACCAACAAAGATCTGTATAGTGTTGTAGGACCTCAACCTACTTTTACTTTCAGGACCAGACAAAACTTTAAAAGGATGTTTGAAAATGTGGAAGGTAATGCCAAAATAATAATAAAAAAAAGCTACGAGTTCTTGTGGCAAATGTAGTCAATGTTCGTATATTTACAAAAAAGATTCCATTAAGTTGAACAATGGACTTAACAGTGTTGTTAAATTTTGTAAGGGAAATTGCAACACCAAGATGTTAGTGTACCTGGCCGTATGTGTGCAGTGCTCTGCATTCTATATCGGAAAAACAGAGAGAACATTAAAAGATAGAATGTATGAGCACATGTACGACATACGGACTGGGAAAGACACTAGTGCCTTGTTCAGACATTCGGTTTCCTGTTCTTCTTTTTGTGGTTTTAAGTTTGGTATTATAGATGTTTTTAAGAACAATATTAGGGGTGATGATATTAAAAATGTACTGTTGAATAGGGACTTGAAATGGCAGTTGAAGTTGAAGGCCAATGTTCCACCTGGTCTTAATGAATATGTGAGTATCAAACCAGTGCTGACAGCTAAAGCAGCGAGAGTTTGATTTTTCATAAAATCGTTTTGAAATTGGTTTTAATTGGGAAGGAACATTTATTGTATGTATATTTTTTATATATTGTTGTACTATTAAGCTGTATTATATCATATACTAATGTATATATCTACACTTGATTTTAGTACATTGTATATTATTGTCCATGATATGAGTATGATGCTTTAAATTTTAATTGAAGTTAATTGTGAAGAATAAATAAGCTAAGTGTAGCACTTGTGCTGTTTTATCTGAAAAAGTCTTACATAAAGACGAAAGCGCTAATCTGTGTTATATAAAAGTTTGTTGCTTTTATTGGTGGCCTGGACCATTTCTTTTTTTGATTTTTTTTTGAGATAGGTATGTATCCCAGAGACTACTATGTCTATGGAATAGGCTTCCCATACACATGAAGAAGAGTTCCTCCCTAACCCAATTCAACTGCAACTTGGACAATTGGATGGGAAACCAAAAATTCATACCTGGTTTGGCACCTATGTCTCTAATGGACACAGGTAACCTGCAAATGGTTCCTCTCCCAAACCTGTGCTTACACTTATCAAAGGTATCAGAACCTATCAGAGATTTGGGATGCATGTCTCAGCTTAAAAAGGCCCTTGTGGATGTTAGTCTAGTAAACACCTATGAACCAATCCTCAGTGATTTGCCAGAAACACTCAAATTTTATGAGGAGCAGACCAAAAATATGAGTCAAAAATCTGGACATGCATCAGAAATCTGGACAGTTGAGAGGTTTACTACTGAGTATGCGAAACGTATGTTTTCGTACTGTGAGCAAAGAATAAGAACATAGGAACATACTAGGCAAATGATCACTGAGACCATAAGATGCCTAGTCATAAGGGCCGGCCTTAGGTAAAGTGGCAGTAGGTGAAAAGACTCCATGGCGCACACACACACACACACACACACACACACACACACACACACACACACACACACACACGCACAATGCATCCAGGCCTACTCATACTATCCACATTATTCTTTTCAAAGTGTGTTTATGTTTATACTTTTTAATGGATTTTGCAGGTTTAATTAAGCAATCTTTATTTTAATCAGATTTTAGATTATGAATCTTTATATTCTTGTATTGGAAGTGGTATCTTGTTATGTTTTAATTGGTTTAGCATGTATGTTGCAGCTCTTTATAATGTAACATAATATGTTAGTTTGTATCCCATGATGTGTCGTATTCGCATCATTCATAGGATGGAACCACTTAACTGTTTCATTTGTTAATAAAGAAGGTTAACTGGAACTTGTTGTCACTTGATTTTGAGTTAGAGGTTATCATTTACAGCTGAGACAATATTTCTTAGTTGTTTTTTTGTAATCTAATCAATATTGCACTGGATGTTTTATTATTCCACAATGCTACTTTTCAAAGAGTTATTACTGAGTCTGTGCAATGGCTAAATGGATTGTATCTGCATGTTTATGATTGTCAGTCTCATGTTAATCAATTCATTTAAAAATGGCACAAATAGTGTGTTTTGCTTCTGTGAAAATACTCATTTATACTTTGTTTTCGGGTATCTAAGCCAAGATATGATGTTAATTGTGCTGTGCATACCTCTCAACTGTCCAGAATAAATGTCCCTGAATGAGTTTTCTCATACATACATGCACATATGCACATGTGTGTGCATGCTCACACACAGACACACACGCACGCACGCACACGCACAAATGCGCGCGCACACACACACACACGCACATACACACTCTCAAACACACGTGCACATATACACAAACACACACGCACACACAAACACTCAAACACACACTCACACACACACACACACACACACACACACACACACACACACACACACACACACACACACATGCACATATACACAAACACACACGCACACACAAACACTCAAGCACACACTCGCTCGCACACACACACACAGACACACACACACAAACACACACACACACACAAACACACGCGCACACTCAAACACACACTCGCGCGCGCGCACACACACACACACACACACACACACACACACACACACACACACACTTTTAACACAATACCATTCCACAGTTTGTACATGACCCCCATGCGCACATCACAGTATGACTCTGATCTACTCCCAGTGCTATCATCTACTTAATTCAATATTTAGTTGTGTATTGTTTGTGTATTTTTCTCTTAGAAGTTGATTTTAAATCTCTTTGAATTCTGTGGTAACTGATTTTAATTCTCCTTTGCTTCTAGAATTCTTTATTCATTTGCAGCTGAAAATGGATTCCTTAAATGAGTGTTCTATTAATAACTTGTTAAAGTACCAGTATCTTGTACAGTGTAACAAATGCTACGCATATTTAAAGGTAACACCTGATAACACTGGTGATCTGCGTTCCTCGGGTCAAAAGCTGCAGGATTTCCTTACCATAATTAGTAGTAAATCTCGACTTACTGATGACGGCTGAACTTGTGCAATTGGCATATATCAATGACTAGACTGGTGAGATAAATAAATGTTAAGCAAAGAGCAAACAGAACACACTTAGAAAAAGAAGTGTCTGTTGTCTGTAAAGATCACTCAATGCCTCTTTTAAACAAGATAATCCCACTGACAACCTTGGAATTCTGGATACAAGTATTCAGCAGTGAAGAGTCAGAGCATACAGAAGAAAATTAAAAAGAAAGGAAGGAAGTTCACAACAAATAAGGAAGAAAAATAATAAAGTGATAAATGTAGGTAAAGCAAAGAGAATACACATTAAGAAGAACAGTGTTTTTGTTATGTAACACACAGATTACAAGTAATGATAACATTTTCTATCAGAAAATCTTATGTTTACAGAATAAGATATAATTTTTCCAAAAGAGAAGGTCGAAAAAAGATGCAAGGGTAGTTGAAATGGAAATAATCAAACCTGAACTTGGAAGGATTGAAGAACCTTACTGTAAGAAAAAAATATAAGAACGACAGATGCTGTGAATGCACAAAGCCAGCTGGATGAGAAGTGTGCTTGCAAATGTAATAAGCAATGAAAACGGTGGGATTAATAAGACTAATGGTGATGAAGATCATTCCTTTGTAACAATTGATGGAGCAGATATTACTGTATTAGAAGCTGAAGATTATTAGTCTCTGATCAGAAATTATATTCTTGTAACTGGAGATTCAATTATTAGAGAAACTGATACTTAGATTTGCAGAGAAGATTATGAACATTGAATAGTGTTATGCTTGTCAAGAGCAAAAACAAAGGATGTGAGAAAGGCCTTAGAATGCCTTAATGTTTGGAAGTATAGATCTGTTTTTATTCATGTTGGTACAGGTGATCTCATCCACAAGGACTGTCTGACTGTTAGTAGGGAACTTATAACCCTGTCAGATATCATAGCTTGTACAGGTGTTAGGGCGCATGTTTCACAAATCACATATAAAAGAGAGAGTAAAAAAAAGATTTTGGAGGTAAATACCTACATAAAAAAGTATTGTTTTAAAAAATGGAAATGTCTAAAGCATCCGAGCCTAATTTGGGGCACACGTGTGTTCAGACAGGATGGTGTGCACTTGTCAAGGTCAAGAAAGAGAATTTTTCAAGCAGATACTTTGCAATATTTGACAAACACAAGGCAAGATTTTTGCCAGGTAAAAAATTTAACAGTTCACAGTTAAAAACAGTTGTTGCATCTCTGATTGTTGATAATGCTAAGAGCATTAATAGTACATTTTTAATGGAAAATTTGCTATGTTCCCACAATATTGATGATGTTATTGTTTGTGAAACATGGTTAAAGAACAATGACTGGAAACCAGTTCTGTCAGGGTATAAATGTTTTTACTGTAACAGACCTTCTAACAAAAACTCAGGTGGAGGTGCTATGCTAGGGATTAAAGATAGTTATGAGACCTGTGATTACTACATATTAATTTATAACACCAATACTATAGATTGTGTAATTGTGACAATAAAAACAACCCTGGAACATAGAACAATTGTTGGACTGTATAGACCACCAAAATCAAGCTTTGATGCCCTAGAGGAATTAATACATTTCTTACATGAAACACAGGAGGTAAGAATAATATTAGCTGGGAACTTAAATTTACCAGAAACAGACTGGAATAATATTGATTCAACAACATTATTAATGAAGTTATTTGCAACATATATTCAGGAACAACACATACTTCAAGTTGAAAAAAACCCTATCAGGGAATGGAACATACTAGACATTGTTTGTGTTTCTAAAGAAATTGCTTTTACTTCATGCCAGGTTTTACCACCATTGATGTGCAGTGATAATGACATTTTCTTTTACTAGATAATTCTTCCAAACCGAAATCTAAACAAATGCACAGAAAATTAATTACAAATTATATGGAACCAAAACAGTCACTATGTAAAACTAATTGGAGTGATGCATTCAGTGGAAACACTGCAGATGGAATATGAAAAGTTTTAAAAGAGAAATTGTATGAATGCTAAATAAATAAATACATAAAACATTAAAAAAATATTTAACCTCGGGATCTAGGGACACAACTTTAGGAGGATATATTGCCATAAGAAAAAGATACTTGATTAAGGTGAGACACACAAAATACAAGAAAGTGAAAAGAGGTAAAACTGCAACTTTGGAAACTTAAATAAACACATTGGACATACAAATTAAACATAGGGCTAGATTCTGTAAAGCTCATGGAAGGTATTTACGGACAACGCAGCATGCCAAAGGAAGACTACAGAGCATCTGCTGTGGACACGATTCCAGAAGACACGTTGAAGGCAGACTGACTATTTAAGTATTCAGCATATGATAATTAGGGATTCCGTGCATGTCAGTGTGATTCCAAAACAAATTGTGTGCACATAAAGCAACTCAAATGTAACAAACAGCTATGCTGGTTTCACTTCCAAAATTGCCGACAGATACATTACAGACCACAAGGATTTCAGGTGAATACTATCAATTATGGCGAAATCCATAACAAAACTAAAAAAAAAAAACACATATAACAATGCCATCTGCTGTTAACATACTGCAACAAGCAGCAGGGATGCAAGTCATAAATGAGGATGTGGACGTGTATCCTAGAAGGCAGCCAGCTAGAGTCAGAGCAAGGCTACAACTAAACCAGTTGTCAGACCAGGAAATAATCAACAGATACCATCTAGACAGACAAATGGTGGGCGCTGTCTGTAACGTGCGCCCCACACAAGTCTGTGCAGGCAGTGCAAGAAAACCCCATTCCCCTTGAAACCAAAATGTATCTTAGCCTGGATATACTTACATCTGGTACATTCCAGAGACACATGAGGGATGCTGTGGGGTATCACAGACAGTTGCCAGTGTATCCTGGCCAAATTCCTAGCAGCAATGTGAAGCAAGGTGGATGGCTACCTTCTCTTCCTATCCACACCCGTGGAGCTGCAAACTCTAATGTGCTAGTTCTCCAACATCAATTGATTGTACACACACACCTATCAAGACACCAGTACATCTAGAAGCAGGGTGATACATAAACAAAAAGAAATGGCCATCCATCAACTGCTAAGCTGTGTGTGCAGTAGATGGTAGCATAACAAATTTCATGGCAACACACCTTGGAATTGTCCTTGGTGCTGCCATTTGGTGGGAAAGTGGACTCAGGTCTGTATTCCAGCAAGGTGAAATTCCTGAGGGATTGCTTCTGGGTATGTACAGGAACACAGCTAGGATGTAACTGAAGGATCCCCCATCAACAATATCCAGTCTGAACAAAAGTATTTTAACTCTCCCAACATGTGACTGTGGTTATCCTTTTGAGCTGTGGCTAATGACTTGTACTGTAATCCATCCAACCCTGCACAGAAGGCCTACAACAGAGCACACATAACAACCAGAAATACCATAGAGCATGTGTTTGGTGTATTGAGAGCTCGGTTCAGATGTCTGGACACATCGAGAGGTGCACTGCGATACAAACCTGAGAAGGCAGCACAGATAATAATGGTGTGTGTGTGTGTGTGTGTGTGTGTGTGTGTGTGTGTGTGTGTGTGTGTGTGTGTGTCATGCTGCCCAGCATGATAACCCAAGTACATGGCAGTGCCATGCTGGCCAGCATCCTAACATAAGTACATGGTGGTGTCATGCTGCCCAGCATGTTAACGCGAGCACATAGCAATCTTCCAGACAGGTGTGGGTGAACTGCCACAAGAACCACAAATGTCTGAAGAAGACATCTCCCAGTTATTAGAAGAGGAGCAGGAGGACATAGAGGGCAAAGATCATAGGCACAGGCAACGTAGGGTGTGATGACAGTGCAGCCCCAGACCACACAACAGTGTCTGACCCAGACATTTGAATCATGACAAGCCACATGTACATGTGTACACAGATTAAACACCGATGTTCAGGTTTTGTCCCACAACAGCAACGTGCATTGTATTTAATGGCAAGTACCCACTGGATGTACACACTGACCATCACACATAACATGAGCCTAATCTATTGCAACATGGCCATATACAAATGTGTAAAAATAAAACCATCATCTCAGGACACAACCGACACAGGTGTGCATACACACTCATTCTGTTTTATCACTGTATGTTAAACAGTAAGGGACAGACATCAGTGCTACACCTACATATCTGTACAATATCATAACACAAAACAAGAGAAACCATGCATGACATCATACAGACATTTTTATTTCAGAAACACTTTATAGAGCATAGTGATACTAAAAATAATATGAGTCAACTATATTTTCTACACTGTTGGACAGACTCTAATGCAGTCTTGGTTGACCTCACTGACATTTCACACCACTGTTCATCCTGCTATGACCATGTACAGGCACATTCTGCCCCATTTGCTCCACAGACAAGATGGATGGGGGTACAACAACATGTTCAGATGAAGGAGCATGACTTCGAGTTGAAGACCTTTTGACCAGTGGGATCTCAGCAGATGTGTCAGCAGTTGACATCTGTGCATGTTGGACCACAGTCAGGAATTCCTGAAAGCCAGTACTGGTTCTGCAGACAGGTTACCTGCCTCTCACAGATTGCAATTTTCTGTGCATAGTCATGGAACACAGAATCCTGTTAGCAGTATGACACTGCTGCAGTACCACAGAAGCCAGGGTAGTACAACACTGCTGCAGTACCAGATAGGCCAGGGTAGTATGATGCTGCTGCAGTACCGTAGAGGCCAGGGTAGTACGGCACTGCTGTAGTACCACAGAGGCCAGGGTAGTACGGCACTGCTGCAGTACCACAGAGGCCAGGGTAGTACAACACTGCTGCAGTACCGCAGAGGCCAGGGTAGTACGGCACTGCTGCAGTACCACAGAGGTCAGGGTAGTACAACACTGCTGCAGTACCGCAGAGGCCAGGGTAGTACGGCACTGCTGCAGTACCACAGAGGTTAGGGTAGTACAACACTGCTGCAGTACCACAGAGGTCAGGGTAGTACGACACTGCTGCAGTACCACAGAGGCCAGGGTAGTATGACACTGCTGCAGTACCACAGAGGCCAGGGTAGTATGACATTGCTGCAGTACGACAGAGGCCAGGTTGGACGGCGTAGTGGTGCAGCTGTAATGTTGTTGCCTCACAGCAAGAGGTTCTCTGATTTGATTCTTGGCTGGGGTGCCTTCTGTGTGGAGTTTGCATGTCCTCCCTGCATTTGTGTGGGTTTCCTCTGGGTGCTCTGGTTTGATTCTCGGCTGGGGTGCCTTCTGTGTGGAGTTTGTGTGTCCTCCCTGCATTCGTGTGGGTTTCCTCTAGGTGCTCCAGTTTGATTCTCGGCTGGGGTGCCTTCTCTGTGGAGTTTGCTTGTCCTCCCTGCATTTGTGTGGGTTTCCTCTGGGTGCTCTGGTTTGATTCTTGGCTGGGGTGCCTTCTGCGTGGAGTTTGTGTGTCCTCCCTGCATTTGTGTGGGTTTCCTCTGGGTGCTCCGGTTTGATTCTCGGCTGGGGTGCCTTCTGTGTGGAGTTTGCATGTCCTCCCTGCATTTGTGTGGGTTTCCTCTGGGTGCTCTGGTTTGATTCGCGGCTGGGGTGCCTTCTGTGTGGAGTTTGTGTGTCCTCCCTGCATTCGTGTGGGTTTCCTCTGGGTGCTCCGGTTTGATTCTCGGCTGGGGTGCCTTCTCTGTGGAGTTTGCTTGTCCTCCCTGCATTTGTGTGGGTTTCCTCTGGGTGCTCTGGTTTGATTCTTGGCTGGGGTGCCTTCTGCGTGGAGTTTGTGTGTCCTCCCTGCATTTGTGTGGGTTTCCTCTGGGTGCTCCGGTTTGATTCTCGGCTGGGGTGCCTTCTGTGTGGAGTTTGCATGTCCTCCCTGCATTTGCATGGGTTTTCTCAGGGTGCTTCGGTTTCCTCCCACATTACAAAGACATGTGTCTGGAGCATTTCTCCCTGGGCCTCTACTGAAAATTGGTTTGTTCCAAGTTGGACTTTCCTGGTTAGCAAATATTAAATAAGTAAATAAAAATAAATAAATAGTATGACACTGCTGCAGTATCACAGAGACCAGAGTAGTATGACACTGCTGCAGTACCACAGAGGCCAGGTCTTCTACTGACCATGCCACAGCTTGCAGGCTCTCATTCAGAGCATCAAATGCAGCCATAATCTCACCATATCTGCACTCTTATCCTTCATGCATGATACATATCTGTGTGTCACATGATCCGTGGCCTGGGAAGTACATGGACATCCAAATGATGATATAGCTGTACCTGTTCATTTGCCTGCAGCAGGAGGCACATACCATCTGACATTGGGCCATGTCCAACATCTGCTCACCTATATCTATGGTGATGACCTGTGTCTGGTTGCTGTGTGGATCTGGCAGCAGCAGAGCTCCTAACTGTTGTGTGTTGATCAAGGGCCTCACTCTATTCAACATAAACTGTGTCATCATCCTCTGAATGTGTTGACAGGTGTACCTCCCCATCTGAGGATACATCTGGTGCAACATCAGTGTCAAAGTCATGGAGGGACTCTCCGAACTACTCAAGGTCCTCTGTGTCAGGGGCCATATTACCATGCAGAGACACATTATGAACAACATCATGATCTCTGGATGGGCTGCTGGATGATAAAGACAGCTGATGTGCTACAAGGTACAAAGACACAGATCAGGAAATGTGTCTACAGCACATGATGAATATAAGATACAGTTAGCATATATATATTTCACTACAATGTTACAAATAACACTGACTTCATTTGCAGTCGAATGTATGTATGTATGTTTCACAAAATGTATATACCATGCATCTATTAACATGGCCAACACACATGACATATATGATGCATAAAAACATAGCAACACACCTGCCAAACACACATGGGATGATGTTGTTGATCCACTGTGCTGAACTTCAACTAGTGTAGTAAAAAAAGACATTACAGATGACATTGTTTACAATATGGGCACCAGGTAAACACAATTAAGAAAGACAATGTGTGACATACACATACCACTCGTATGTGCACTTAAGGACTCCTGTTGTGGAGACATTGTGGCTTGTACTGTGGATCCTGCAGTGAGAAAGTAAACAGAAAAGCAGAACAGTCATATAGTTCACAAAACTAATACAGACATCACATATACATTACAGTAGTATAGGCTGCAAATACTCATGTGATGGATGTCGCAAATGTATACCAGATGTGCCTGTAATGACAAGTATTGATAAAGATTTTAGTCAACATGTATACCAAACATTGTTGAAAGCTCTGATGATGTAACTGCAACACAGCTGGTCTTTCTCCACTTGATAATGCATGGCTTACCCCTCTGCTGGATGTACCTGTTTGGTTATGGAAAGAACAATGTAACAGTAAACAGCAGTGCCATTACATGAGGTAGCATGCACCAACAAGGTAGTGTGCACAGCAACAGTATATTACATGAGATGGGGGCACTAACAAGGTAGTGTGCACAGCAACAGTATATTACATGAGGTGGGGACATTAACAAGGTAGTGTGCACAGCAACAGTAAATTACATGAGATGGGGGCACTAACAACGTAGTGTGCACAGCAACAGTACATTACATGAGGTGTAGGCACCAACAAGGTAGTGTGCACTAACAACGTAGTGTGCACAGCAACAGTACATTACATGAAAACAAGAACAGCAGTAGCCAAACGACAAAAGGTGTTATCCAAGGTAAACAAATAAATAAAACACCAGTAGAACCAGCAGAAGACCAACCCCAGGATTCATGAAGCTCGGCGCAAGACCTGCGTTAGGCTTGTGCCGACTGTGCGGCGGGAAGATGGCGCAGTAGCACCAAATGCATAGTAATGAAGGCGTGCTGCCGACACAGCCACGTGCACAGGAAAGGAGAGCAAGTGCATAGGGTGTGTCAAAGTGCCGCACGGAGGTGTGGAAATGGCAGCTGTCGATGTGCAACCTAAAATGCTTGCATATAACAAGTTGCAAGATAGTAGCCACGTCAGTGTCCCTGGATACTGAAACATATGCAAAGCATGCAAGAAAGTACCGGTGAACACAAAGTGATGAAGCAAACACAAATGCATGGTAGGGAATAATGAGTCCCTATCCCGTGAACAAATGACATGGAAGACCGTGTGACCGTAGTCCAACGCAGTGTAGATAGCCATACCAAGTGGAAGTGAAATGCATCATATGTTAGCGATCCACCAGTAGGTACATCCAGCCCAATGGTGAGGGTCACCAGCTGACCCATAATGTGAGGGAGGGTACACAGCTGGGCAGATGTGTCCATAACAAAATACACAAGAAATGTAGATATCTAGTGACCGTATGTCCGAATTATATCCCACAAGGCATGTAATAGTCACATGCAAAAGGTATGTCCATATGTCACATATCAAATGTGATAGGAAATAGAATAAGCATGTAAACGAAACAGAAGGAGCATATAAACAGCCACAACAATAAGGACACATGTAGGCTGAAAGGAACAGTATTATCCGTACCATCGACTAGGATTACCACCTGTCCCGCTTTGCGAGTGACAGTCCCTCTTTGGGCAGTTGTGTCCTGACAAAAACATGTAACAATGGTAAATGTCCTGAGATTATAGGACAAAATTATTCCCTATACGTTATGTAATAGTTGCATTAAACAGGTTTCCTGTATCTAAATTACATAAATGTTATAAGAAACAGAATAAGCAACTGAACTTCTACAAGAATAAGCTGTTATATAGGCAAGAAGTCTAGGTTCTATCCTGTGTACTGAACGTGGGTATGTGTCGACCTGTAAAATGTGATGTGTGTACCAAAAATGTCCCACTTTGGCCAATTGAAAAGGTGGCAACCCTACCGTTGACTGTGGGGAGGCGTTGTCCACTACAGTCGGATATGTGGACAGAATATATCCCATCCCGGACAGAGGAAAAGGTGGCATCCTGCCAATGAGTACAACAGGCCACCAAACTTCGGAAGTCAGCGGTACAAGCCGAACTTGTCAGGATGTGTAACAGTTGAACGGGTAGTACCCGGGTATACCACACATGTAATGAAAGTGAAGTATGGGCGTGTACCTATGTGTGTGAGGTATAGCATGTGGAAAGCAAACATGGCAGGGTAGTCCACACAACCATACAGGTACCAGACACATGTAGGGTATTCAATGTGTTACTCTGGCTGTGTCATGGGTCAACAACCAAAGCACAGATGTATGGGGTGTGAGGAATCTGTGTGTGTGGGGTGGATGGGTAATGGTACAATCCTCCAAGGTGATACTGTGTTGTATGCAGAATAGATGAACCGGAGGTGTATGAGGGAGCAGCGGGTGAAGCTGAAAGAAACACAAACACATGTATAAACAGCTGTAATACAAGCAGACAGGCCATACTGTAGAACACACTCCCACATACAGAGGAATATTGAAATGTGCGATACACATGTATAGATATGTCACGGGTACATACCCACAGATTGGCCCTGATGGAACTGGCCATAACAAATGCAACACACCTGGATGGAACTGGCCATAACAAATGCAACACACCTGGATGCATAATGGACTACCCAGCATCCCCTCCACATCACACAACCCACTCCCGTACCTGAACGTCCACCAAATCCAGCTGTACGTGGCCTACTGGTTTGGTGCAGCCACAGCTACACATAGTGACCACTACGCATATGTAGTAGGTAGTGTCAGCCTAGGCGGTTGCAGGATTGCACATGACCTAAGCACATTTTCGTAACTCCAAAACGATGTTCGGTATTCCTCGTGTTGTGGATCGGTACAATGTTTGGATATCCCTCATGGAATACATAACCTGTGTAAACATTAGAATGGAAGACATGAAGTCCAGTCCTGTAGATATCTGGACAGATGTTGGAATGTGCATTAGAGGTGCACGACACTGTCCAGCCGTAAGTGGTCGTGCATAACCTACTACCCAGGATTAAACACTTGCCCGTGACGCATGTGTCCCGGCACGAATAAGTGGAAATATATTGCACACATTCGCATAGTGGCAAATGGTATAAGGGTGATGAAGGCGCTGACGTAAACAGGATAACCCTGATCTACTGTGTGAGGGACACTTAATGTGTGTGTAGGTGTGACCGACCATACCTGTCAACCTCTGAGAGCAAGATATCTGGACAAAGCCATGAATAAAAGTATACCTGTCAATCTCTGTGAGCAAGATATCTGGACAAAGCCGTGAATAAAAGTGGGACAAAGGCCCAAAAGTATGGACAATTTGTAAAGATTGCTCTTAGAAATTTAGAAAGTTGATAGAATAAGAGTTTGTACATTGGCATTAATTTCCTGAAGAGTGTGAAGTCTGAAACTCAACTGTCTGTCATTATGTTCTGACTTCAGTCTTTAATGACTAGCTACTGATGTGCCAGAAAACAACAGTGTATTACAGAGGTCTGTACATATTTACAGTAACAAACCTTCACATTTGTTTACTGTACTACTGCATACCTGTAGTTAATTAATGTCCAAAATAATAATCCCCGTACGAATGCATACAGGAAATAGTCAAATGTGAATGGGAATACCCCTCACCGTGGATTATGTATTGTAACCACCCCACCCATATTATGTATTGCCAACATAAAAAGCTGCTGGCAGGTGCCAAAAGAATTGTGTCTGTAAACACAGTTAAACCTCTATAAAATGGACAAATTCTGTCCATGTGCTTCGGCTGACATTTGAACTCGGTCAGGGCAGTTCCATTCACCAGGCGGACAAGCCTAAACCCAGATCACCACAATATACACCCAGACAATCAAAGACTTTTATGTGCCAGGACTATAAGCCTTGGAGTGATTAAATATGCAGCTTGGGTCCAGAGCAGTAGGGAATAGGGAATGTGTAATATGTAGTACCGTGTTTTTCCCAGCAGGAGAATGGATGCCTGTGTTGTAAGTGAAACGGTGAGGCATATATTAATGTAGCTATGTACTATGGGTATGCATATAAATGAGTCAGAACACCAATAGTAAAGTGGTTACAGCATCCAGTCCCGGGTCAACTACGACTACAGCACATATGAGTTAATGAATGCATGTGTGCTGTAAAGATATTTAAATATGTAAAGGTGAACGTGTGTTTTGCATATGTCCATTAACCGGATTACAGATATTGTACTGGTACGGTCACAATAAAGGAAGCCCACATAAGCACAAAGACTTAGTAAACATATGTAACCCACAATAAGGATATGCAAGTGCGCATGCATGTGTGTAATCCGCTCACAGCATAGCAAATGAATGCTGTTTTCTACACGTTTATTTATATATCTATATATGGATATATATATTTGTGTATAGATATATATCCACAGATTTAAACTAAATAAATATATGAAATAAAGACTGTGCAGACACACACACACACATATATATATATATATATATATATATATATATATATATATATATATATATATATATATACACACACACACACACACACACACACACACAATTACATTAATCGATATATACATAATAAACATATAAACATTTGTCCTTGTAGATATAACACATGTACATAAATAGGTTACGTCATAGCTATTATGGATGGACATACAGACATGCAAGAAAGGTAAATACACTGCTGCTTTCAAAACCATTGCCCGGAAAGTACCAGTGTGCCAAATCTGCAAGTTCTACTCTTTAAACATGGATATAGGTGTCCTTTACAGGACTCCAAAAAGTGGATTTTACAGGCAACGGCCAGTAATCGACGCAAAAGAAGTGACATCCACAGCTACAATATAGCTGTACATGCAACAGTAGCTTGTGCAAGGGTAATAACACATGGGTTGACAGAATGTATGACATATGTCCTGATATGCGGAGAGTGGATAATGCCTAGAAATATCTTCATACTTTATCATCGCTCAAATTAAATATGTCTTATGACTACTGTGGAGGGGTGTCAGGTATGGGAATCATGGGTATGCAATTTTGGGCCTAGGTTCACAGGTGTTGGTTGGCACAGATTTATTAGGTCCGCCCCATGGGAGTGATTAATATTCCTATGTGGGTATAGCACACGCCTATACCTTCCAAAAATGAAGAACCCATCTACTGGATATTGTGTAAACCATTGGGGGAAGACATAGGGACTTATATCAGTGTCATGTAAGTGATTATCATGGACATACATGCGTACGAATAAGATGGTAACCATACCTCTCATCCTTTCAGAATAAGACTTCTGGACAAAGGCATATTTAAATAAGTACAAATAGGGACTATGTTAAATATTCCTCTGACAAAGTTAGAACGTTGATAGAATAATGGATAATTCATTAGTATGAATGTTTTGAGGGTTATTAGTTATAAACTACTAATGTCTGTCATTATTATGTAACCTCACAGTCCTTAATGACCTGCCACTAATTTACCAGAAAAGCACAATGTTATGGAAAAAAGGAACAACATTATAAGTCTAAGTTCGGGACATTTACCCAAAATGTGTACAGTTGAGAGGTATGAAGGTAACCCTGTCCTAAATAAATGTACAGAACTAGTGATATCAGGTGGACAGGTGTGAAGAAAGATGGGATGACAAATGACAAAACATGTTTAAGTCAAAAGCATGTACCGCGATAAATAGGAATGAATACTTATGCCCTGTGATAGTCAATGTGGAAGGTTAATAGTGTCCCTCAGGGTGTTATGCAGTGTCCCCGATACAGTGTTCAGTCTCCCACACTCGCATGTGAGTTCTGCCACTGACAGAAAGCGGAAATACTGGCGAACACATAAGGTAGATGATAGCATAATATGTTTTGATTAGCACCTGTTGGCTTTTGTGAGGAACACAACACTCTTGGCGGGTGTGTCCTGCAAAAGGAATGTAATGGCATCTGGCCTGTGATTTCTTCATATATTGTGTGTAGTGGTGTAATAAAATGATATATCTTGTATCAGAAACAGATACATGTTATAGGAAACAGTATTATTGACTATACTACTACAAGTAAAATCTGAAGGTATGAAAAGCGCTGAAGTAGTCAGTTTAGTATTGACCGCAGGTATGTGTTGACATTTCAAATGTCACAGCTGTATATATAGTACCTATAGGGCTGTCACCGTTACAAATGATGAAGGTGGGAGCTGCTTTGTAGAAATGTCAGATGTAGCAGGTTAAAACATACCTACAGCCATGCATACTCCACAAATAGTCATATTAGCATACAGCAAAACTTAGGCTAGGAGTCATGGAGCCTTGGCCGGCGTGTACGAGTAGAGGAAGAGTAGAACAAGGCAAGATGTCTGCCGAGCTATTCAGCAATATCCTGTAGGGGTGTGTAAGACAGCCCCTAAAACGAACGTTGCACGGACAATGGTAGGATATGCAAGTAACCCTATTAGTAGGTGAAAGCTATGCAAATGATGTAAATCTGCGATACATGAAACAGTAAACTGTCCGTGCAAGAGTAGAGTTATGTGCAGAAATGTACTCGGATGTTAACCAAGTTACATTCTGCAAGTAGCTAAACTGAGCAATGTCAGCTGCAAATAAAGGATGAATCCAGTTGAAAAAGCATGCCAATGGCCAAATATAAAGCCAGTGGCATATTTTCCTATTGGAAATTAATAAAACTCTACCTGTCCTCCCCCGATCTCCGGTGTGTAAGCGTAGCGCAGCAGCACGAAAACACGTTGCGCTTATAAAACAAGAAAAATATTTAACATACACATAGAAATTGTAATTTTAGTTAACAGTTAGTTCGCCATGCAGGTGAATGGCAAGCTGAAGACAAGATGGCTACTGAGTACTGGTTGCTATGTGTGGAAGCACTCTGTTAGAGATGTAACCAAGCATTAGTAGGCAATCCAATGCAATTGAGGCTGAGGATAGTGAATCACAATTTGTCATGCCATATGGGTCAAGCCACTACAGTGGAAGAGTAGGTTAAGGGGACTATCAGAGTAGATGACAGGTGACATCATGAGTGTGTATGTATAAAACACTGTAATCCTATCGGAGCAATGTGTCACATGTTTGCTGTCAGTTACTCATCAGTGGAAGAGGCGTGTTATGATTTATCCTAGGTACAGTCAGGAAACTGACAGTGTACACCATGGATATCAATAAAGTGTTCTGCAAACCTGCTGACAGTGTGTTCATGCCTGTGTGTGCCTGTAAGCCCGAGTAAGCATGTGTGTGCACGTGTCAGCCCGTGTGCACACGTTGAAGAACGAGTATGCTAGTGTAAGAATGTTGAAGCCCGTGTAATGTCGTGTAAGCCAGTGTACACATTTGTAAGCATGTATAAATCTGTACTACACACATCACACATGTACTGCACACTCTGAAACACATGCTGCCAATACTGCACACGTCAGTCAAATAGCACATGGATGGATAATAGATCTTCAGAATCAGCAGTGCTGTAAACTATACTACATTGATGGTCATAGCTGCAATGCATCATGCCTGCTTACATACACCTAGAAGGATATCACACTTTGTGTTAACAACAGTATAACATTCATACAGTGCTATAAAGCCACCCTGTGCATCAGTACCATGTTAGTCTGTACCTGCATCAATGTTACACATTACAGGTGGTGGCACAGGTGTCATCATATGCACAGGGTATGGTGTTTCTTTTCCAGAGCCTGTCATTGAGCCATCCGATCAACATGTAAGTATGTGTGTGTGTGTGTGTGTGTGTGTGTGTGTGTGTGTGTGTGTGTGTGTGTGTGTGTGTGTGTGTGTGTGTGTGAGGGACAACAGTGTTTGCATGGCCCAATGTTGATGCAATGTGTGTGTGTATGTGTTATCCCTAGCTGTTTGTTTCATGTGTGTGTGTGTGTCTGCATGTACACAGTTTCAGCATGTGTCAGCCATATACAGGAGGTTGTGGGACAGTTACAGACCGTACCTGCCAGGCTGTACAGATCACCATTACTGGCCATGGACACCCCTCCATGCATTCAGCAATATTCCAATCCTGCACCTGTCAATGTATACACATACATTCCTGGGATCTGTATCACAACCTGTGGATAAACGGGAGTCAGTGAGGTTAACCTGATTTGCATAGTACTGTCAGTTAATACATAGTGATATGAGCCATACTCATCCTCCAAAGTAATAACCACTGCTGACTGTTGCTGAGATGTGCACATGACCGTTTAAAGGTGCTGTACTATCATTGTTGTCAATGTCCCTTGTAATACTCAGCAACAAAATAACTGGTCATTACACAACTATAACCCAGGATCACTACAGCAAACAGTATGTGCACTATCACAGAGCCATAGCAGATTTACATACATCAAAGGTGATCACGTACAGATAATGCAGCGCATTCAATAGTGCTAATATCCACATACATATCTATATCAATGTACATTACATATATATAAATAGATATACACACACACACACACACACTTAGCAGGGCTGGGAGCAGAACACAGACCTAACTACCTTATCACACTACAGCATTAGGCATGTAAAGAACGCGCTACCGTGATTACTAGATCACAGCATTCACACAGGCATACGTCAAGCTTGCTGGCATCAGCATCAAAGGCAAAGATGCTGTATGGATTCTACGGAGAGTGAATAGTGTAAAAGCAATGTACTGTTGTCATGCAGCAGGAAACTCTCACACATACATACGTGGCAGGATTGGGATTAGAACACAGACCTAACTACCTTATCACACTACAGCAATACGCATTTACAGAACACGCTACCGAGATTACTGGACACAGCACTCCCAGAGGCATTCTTCTAGGTGGGTGACATCATCCGCAAAGGCTAAGACGCTAATAGGGAATGTATGTGGTGTGAGGCGTCTAAAAGCATTACTGCGCCCCCAGGCAGTTGGAAACACACACACACTTAGCAGGGTTGGGAGTCGAACATACACCTAACTACCTTATCACACTACAGCAATATGCATTTACAGAACGCACTACCGAGATTACTGAGCACAGCACTCCCAGAGGCATACTTCTAGGTGGGTGACATCATCCGCAAAGGCTAAGATGCCAATAGGGAATGTATGTGGTGTGAGGCATCTAAAAGCATTACTGTGTCCACAGGCAGCTGGAAATGCACACACACACTTGGCAGGGCTGGGAGTCGAACATACACCTAACTACCTTATCACAGTACAGCAAAACACATTCACAGAACGTGCTACCGAGATTACTGAATGCAGCACTCCCAGAGGCATACTTCTAGGTGGGTGACATCATCCGCAAAGGCTAAGACGCTGATAGGGAATGTATGTGGTTTGAGGCGTCTAAAAGCATTACTGTGTCCCCAGGCAGCTGGAAACACACACACACACTTGGCAGGGCTGGGAGGCAAACATACACCTAACTACCTTATCACACTACAGCAATACGCATTTACAGAATGCGCTACCGAGATTACTGAACACAGCACTCCCAGAGGCATACTTCTAGGTGGGTGACATCATCCGCAAAGGCTAAGACGCCGATAGGGAATGTATGTGGTGTGAGGCGTCTAAAAGCATTACTGTGTCCCCAGGCAGCTGGAAACACACACACACACTTGGCAGGGCTGGGAGGCAAACATACACCTAACTACCTTATCACACTACAGCAATACGCATTTACAGAATGCGCTACCAAGATTACTGAACACAGCACTCCCAGAGGCATACGTCTAAGTGGGTGACATCATCCGCAAAGGCTAAGACGCCAATAGGGAATGTATGTGGTGTGAGGCATCTAAAAGCATTACTGTGTCCCCAGGCAGTTGGAAACACACACTTGGTAGGGCTGGGAAATGAACATATACCTAACTATCTTATCACACTACAGCAATACGCATTTATAGAACGTGCTACTGAGATTACTCAACACAGCACTCCCAGAGGCATACTTCTAGGTGGGTGACATCATCCGCAAAGGCTAAGATGTCGATAGGGAATGTATGAGGTGTGAGGCATCTAAAAGCATTACTGTGTCCCCAGGCAGCTGGAAACACACACACACACTTGGCAGGGTTGGGAGTCGAACATACACCTAACTACCTTATCACACTACAGCAATATGCATTTAAAGAACGCGCTACCGAGATTACTGAACAGAGCACTCCCAGAGGCATAATTCTATGTGGGTGACATCTTCCGCAAAGGCTAAGACACCGATAGGGAATGTATGTGGTGCGAGGCATCTAAAAGCATTACTGTGTCCCCAGACAGCTGGAAACACACACACACACACTTGGCAGGGCTGGGAGTTGAACATACACCTAACTACCTTATCACACTACAGCAATACGCATTTACAGAATGCGCTACCAAGATTACTGAACACAGCACTCCCAGAGGCATACTTCTAGGTTGGTGACATCTTCCGCAAAGGCAAGGATGCCGATAGGGAATGTATAGAGAGTGAGCAGTCTGAAAGCATATTACTGTCCCAAGGTAGACGTAGACAAACACACTGCAGTGGTGTGATCAGGGTAACTAAATATCTACGGAGCACTACAACAACACTACATAGATACGGGATGCGCCACAGACAGTACACCCTGCAAGACTGTCAGTGTGTTCAATGTAGGCATCCATCGTGATGTTGAAAATGGACATCTGTTGCCTGGATGTCCACTGTCACTATATAGGCTGTCAATGGCCATGCCCATACACAGAGGCACATCACCGACACAAGGTGTCACTGACCATGCACACACGCTTAGTATCACACGTCCGTTTGGAATGTACTGTGTGTCCATCTACACAATGGCGTACTGGGCATGCTCACACACTTACCAGTTGCAAAGGGCCATCTTGCATGCACACGGATTCTAAACATGTAAGGGCACAGTTTGGAATGTACTGTGTGTCCAACTACACAATGGCATACTCTGCATGCTCACACACTTAGCAGTTGCAAAGGGCTGTCTTGCATGCACACGGATACCAAACACGGAAGGGTGCAGTTTGGAATGTACTGTGTGTCCAACTACACAACGGCATACAGGGCATGCTCACACACTTAGCAATTGCAAAGGGCCATCTTGCATGCACACGGATACCAAACATGGAAGGGCGCAGTTTGGAATGTACTGTGTGTCCAACTACACAACGGCATACAGGGCATGCTCACACACTTAGCAGTTGCATAGGGCCGTCTTGCATGCACACAGATACAAAACACGGAAGGGCACAGTTTGGAATGTACTGTGTGTCGAATTACACAACGGCATACAGGGCATGCTCACACACTTAGCAGTTGCAAAGGGCCATCTTGCATGCACATGGATACCAAACACAGAAGGGCACATTATGGTATTACTGTCCCCACGTACATGAAGGCCATTCACATGTATTGAACAGTACACACTCAGGAGCCATCACAGATGTCTCAGGTGCAGATCACAGAGGCACACACCGCAGTCTGCAATGTAGCCCTCGGACATCACCATGTCGTTGGACCAGCAATACATCAACACAACACCGTATGACTCATGACCACTGGACTGTACATAGGTGTACAGCAACTGTGCAGACTACACATGTACTGACAGGGTTCCATCATGTGTTATGCATTGCAATGATACCACTGTACATAACCAGGATGGCTCTACACATAACAGGGGCCCTGGGTCTTACACAGCAGTGACAGATGACTGTCGCCATACACCAACGAACACACATGTTTGGATATGTCATACATGTAATTGCAGTGGATATGTGCATGGACCACACACACAACACATATGTACATAGCATAGCTTTTGCTGTCCTCCATGCAGACAAGTGGCTACAGCAATCATACGCACGCAAATGGAAGGTGGGTCCATGGCTGTTGAATGCCAACAGTACATGAGGTAGCAATGTTGACCGAGGACACATTCCCTCTGTACTAGTTACCCATGACACCCATCATATCATACAACAGTCCATGTGTTATGTATGTCAACACACATGTCCACCGATTGCAATGCATACAAACATGGCTACATGACAGGCATGTAGGACCAACACACATGTACAGACTGTAGTGTGCATGCAGCTGCCATGCATGTGCAGTAGCTGATGTAAGTAACTCATCTGTGCCTAACTACAACATGCAGTAGCAATGCAGCCCCATCATTGACACCTGTATATGGTGACATACTGACAGTATGTTAGGATGCACATCAGGTATGGATGGATGTGTGTACGTAAAGTGGTGATCCACCTGTGTAGATGGATGTTTGCCAGGTACGGCTCATAGGTGTATCACACGCCATCATACCATTACATGTGTAAACAGTACGCTATGTTACTGTTACCTGACGGTGAAGACATAAAACCTACACAGCGGTCAGGTGTTACTGACTGTACATCACTCGACACCTATAACACTTACATCCTCCCGTGTGCATATAGCAGCACAATTGCTGGACATAGCGTTGGTACACATAATGCGGCCAATACTGCTGCATGTCTGTCAGACGTATCATCATATGGCAGGTGTATCATTCACAGTACTGTCATGTGTGTTTGCATGTGTGACCATATATGCTACATATGGTGGGGAATACATCCCAATTGTGACACACGCCTGTACACTGTTGTAGACATCTGTACATACTGCAGTGTGGAAAGCATGATGTAGGCAGGTGTGGTGTGTGTATCACACACATCAGCTATCCATATGTGTATGACAGTTATGGTCTCCACAGTGTGTGTGTCTGTGTGTATGTATGTATGGCTGTCTGGTGCATGGAGTGAGGGTGTATGCTACCATACAGAACACACAGGATCCCAACCCCTCATGGTGATGCAGTCTACTACCCTGCTGGTGCCATCGGTGTCAGCTGTACTGGCTACCTGTACATGTCCCTTCTCTGTGTCGCATTGTGTGGGTGCACAGTACTGTGGGGGTGATGACCACATAGGCAAGTGTCCTCACCTCAATACTATGGGGTGTGCGTTGTAGTGTTGTCGACCCCGTGACTGTGGGCACATTCCTGTACTGTGACAGGGTATTACTGCTGCACAGTGAGGCCTCATGCTATCAAGTGGTCTAACGTTATCATTGTCCAGACCGCTGTGTACAACCCCTGCACCATGTCAACATACCTGTGATGTGACCTGGTATGGATGTCACATCTCTAGCCACTGTAGCCTATTAAACTGCACACAGGCTGCTGGATCAGTATATGTGTGGACATCTGTGGTATGTTAGACTTTCCAGCTGTCCGGTTGAGGCTATGTATAGCATACTGAGATTGCCATACGTGCCTGTGAGTACTCCACAGTTACACATGGGAGACTGCAAACACTGATACCTGTAGGTACATGCAAGTAGACCATAAGGAGGGAACCAGGGCATCATTACCAACATGCTGTTACTGTTGTTACCGAGACACATACTGTGAACATGTAACAATGCATGCTACACCTGTACTACATGGTTGCGCACATATAACAATGCATGCTACACCTGTACTACATGGTATGTCTGGTGCGTGTCAACAGTACACAACTAATGTAATATACATGTCTCTCACCATTCTTACACAACTAACGTAATATACACTTCCCTCACTAGTCGTACACAACTAATGTAATATACACATCTCACAATTCTGTTCACCCTGTGCATCAGACCATTTGAGCATGTCCCTGCACCGATGGTGTGGATGACAGGGATGCGGCACAGGCTTCATCATATGCACAGGGTGATAATGTGTGCCGGGGCATAGGCTGCACCAATCAGTGACAGCATGTGTGTGGGTAAGGGCTGGTGATATGATTGGACATGTCTGTTCAGTATGCATGTGGGTGTTGTGGTGCCCTACAGATGTGTTTGCTGTGTGTGTGTATGTGTGCACACAGTTCTGCCTTTTGTGAGGCCTACACAGAGATATTATTGACAGCTCCAGATTGTACAGACCAGGTTGTACAGCTCACTATGTCCGGCCATGTGACCTGTGCCTGCCAGGGGTTGCACGGGCACTACCAGGCAGAGGTACAGATTGGCTACTGTCCGATGACACATGTCCACTGGAACTGTGTCCCTGCTGGGAATGTCCAGGGCCATGCCCACATGGCCTGTTGTGTCCTGGTGTGGACAGTGCAGCACCAGCTGCACTGCTACTGCTACCGGCACTATGGGAGCAGGCATATGAGGTGGCACACTCATGTCGACCTGCACTAGGTGGTGTAGCTGGCCTATGTCCACATGACCTACACCTCACTCCTACCAGATGTTCCAGCACAGACAGCTCATGCTCGCGGATTGCCATGCCACAGTCAAGGATTCCGACCATGTCACCCAACTGCCTGTCCAGAACATCAGCAATCTGCTGTTGAGCATTTGCCAATGCCTGGATGTTGTCATTTAGGGTACGGATAGTAGCCCTCTGCAGCCTCTGCCTGTCTCTGTTCTGCCGTTCAGCACGTGCATGTGCTGCCATTACAGTCTGGAACATGTGTCTGGTGATACCAGCTGCTGCGTTCTGTCCTGCAGGTGCATGTCTGCCAGAGGTCCTCCTACAAGCAGCACTGACCACATGCCTGTGTGACACATCTGCAGACATTACATTGACACCATGGTGTGGCGACACACCTTCTGTAGCCACCACACGTCCCTTTTCCACGCTAACAGATACTGACTGTCCTTCCTCTATGGCCACCGGTGATGCGATATGAGTTGACAACAGAACTGTGTGCGGAGAAGAGGGGGACATAGCTGGGATGGCAACCATTAGCACAGATTCAGCCCCTGACAACCCTGCCTGTACCTCATGCATATGTTCATCACTGCTAGTATCTGTGGGAACACTAACATCAGATGGACCGCAGGAGGGTAACGCACCTACATCACCTGTGAATGCAAAGAAAGACTCTAAATTACAATAGACACACACACACACACACACACACACACACACACACACACACACACACACACACACACACACACACACACAGACACACACCATGCATGTGATTTGACAGACAGCATGCAGCTCAGACATTAGTAGTGTTAGTAAGCATACCCCCTGGGGTGCACAATACAGCAAGCAGGTGTCATATCAGTAGCCATGCAGTTCACACAATCATGGTTGTATGCATGCATCCCCCTGATACACCATGTGGACCAGAACAGGATAACAGTACACGTGGCTGATGTGACCTTGACATGTAATCTGCTGATGTGTGTATTAACATGCATACATGTCTGACACAATGGTGTCCTGACATGTACAACGTTGTAATGGCCATCACATTGTGGTGTTGTCTGTATGCCCTACAGATAGAATGCATGTTTAGCAGATGTGCATGTGCATGGAAGGGTAGTGTGAGCCATCTACATTGCTCTACAGTGTGAAGTACGGACACTGTGCCATTGCATGGCATCATGAGGCATCTATATTGCTGTACAGTATGTACACATTGCATAGCCATAACTGCATGCATACCCATGACATAACTGTGGATTGTGACCCACGATGCTGAGGTGTATACACACCACACCATACTGTGTCATGTGACAGGTCACTGGAGGACCTACAGATGACACCCCTGCACAACAACTACAGAGTCTTAGCTGCCTGGCAACCATGTCCACACATAGCGGACCTGTCAATTCACCATGTCCAACATGACATTGCTGTACCACATACACGAGGTGCACAGCTAACGGTGATGTTCTACAGCAGCAAGGGAAATGTACAGTATCTGTGGCCTGATGTGGTGTCAATGTCTGTGGAAGCTGTAGAGGTGACTACTGTCATGCTATGACACAGGTGTGATGTTCAACACATCTTATATGGTAGACATCAGTGACACCTCCACTGGCTGTGCACAGGCTTTTAGGATGTCCAGTGTACCACAGCAACTGTATCATTGGTCAACTAAGGCTATAATTGGACCATGTGTGGACAATGTGAAACAGGGTGCATACACATCACATCTACTGTGTGGCTACATATCTCTGTCCATCCCCCATGGCCATGTGTGCACATGTGTTGGACAAATGTGTGTGATGGCCATCTATCACATATGTCTGTGTTGTACCATATGACATACACCCATAGATGTCAGATATGTCACCATCTACAGGGCTATGCAGACAACAGGTTGTATGTGGGGTATGGGTTATGGGATAGTGTGACATTATTGCAACCAATACTCTACATGTCTGGGACATGTCAGATGGCACATCGCAATGTGTGCACCCATTGCAGGGGCATATAACACAATGGTGACTCCTGTGGGCTGCCCATATCACAGCTCACTGTGTGGTACTGTTTGCGTGCCACACATGTTGTTCCACTGTATAGTACATATGCCTCCATTGTAGAACACCTCCACCATTGTATGCACAGCTGACCACACATGTACCGATGACAAATACTCTGGTTTCATGTTGGTGTGTCAGTTCATTTGTATATATTGCACATGGATGGCCTATGTGAATGATGGGTGATGCGGCCTGTATATCATGAGTGGAACGAACATCAAGTGACAAGTGTTAACTGGCCACATGGCAAATAGATCTAGACTTTTACATGCCTGATACTGATGACAGTCTCACCTGCAATGGACTCATGTCTGTGCGGCACGCCAGAGGTACCTGTATAGGGGTGACACAGCAGTATGAACATTATCCATGACTGTATGACAGCCACAGGGTACACTGTGCATGTTAACACATTCACCTGTACAATAGCATATAGTATGCACATGTGTGCATACACAGGGTAGCATACTGTGGTATGCAGCATGTGTGTCCACATACCATGCATATGTTGTTACATTACATAATGTACAGTGACACATGCACGTAAATGGGATATAGCAGCCATATGTGCAGTACTGACTTACCAGGTAACTCCAGGCTCATTCGTTGGGAGACACCCACCTCCACGATGGCAGATAGTGTTTGTGGATGCTGTTCTGAGGGTGTCCCCAGACTGGCCAGTAACTCCTCAGTGTGTGTGAGTGGGGGCTGGGTTGGTGGCCCACCACCTGTTCCACCTTGTTCCCTGGTGATTGCAGTGGCACGCTGTCTTGCATGTCGTATCAGGTCCATGCAGTGTCTGCGCACGTGCTGGTAGGTGCGGTTATGGCCACCCACATCGTTCGCCCTCCTGCGCAGATCCTGCCACAGGTCGTCCCGCTGCTGGGCATGCTGTGGCACATGGCTGAACAACACCTCATAGTTTTCATGGAGGTACGGGATGAGGACATCATCCTCCTGGCTGCTGTACGCTGGAAGGCGTGTACGAGGCATTATCTGTAAGACATAATGATGGTGACAGGTCACAGTTTCAGAGATGTACAGAGATACTGCTGCACACACATTTCAATGACATCTATTACATCTGCACAGTTATCTTTGCAAATCATCATGACACTGACACGACTGACATGTTTGTGTCACACACATGTAACACCCGTTATGCATTGGATATCATCACCATATATGTGTGTCACCTCATTACAGTGTTAATACTCCATGTGAATGCTGACTTGATGTGGGCATGTCTGTTTGCCTGCACTGGTGTTCTTACCTATCTGCATATGTCTGGATGTGCCCACGGTAATGCTGTTGACCGTGATGCTGTGTATATGTCACATATCAACACAGACACAGCCTTAATGGACTTGAGCAGTGACAATGCACACATACACATGGTAACGTGTACATGCATGTGTTTTGCCATATACATCTACATAGCACTGTACAGCTGTTCAACATCCTGCCACGGATCACCTGTGTTGCACATGTGATAGACATGGGACAGTGGCTAGTCAGACGTCATTTGCAGGGATGGTTATCAACCATAGCGTGCACAGGCAAGGTTTCCTAGCTGTAACCGACAGCCATTATGCCACCGTGAGGTGCTTCAGTGCCACATTACTGATCCAGACAGTTGATACTACACCTACCATGCGGCCATAACACCATGTATGACTGGGATAACATGTGCAACTTTGATGGGCAGGGTTGCATGGTATGGCGGGAGTATGTCACATGTATGGCACAGGGATCTGTCCAGCATGTGGCAATCCTAGTATTAGGACAGTGGCTGTCCATGACATATGTCTTTCAGATCAGGATATGGACATGTAGCATGTCCATCATCATGGTGTAGCAAATGTCTTTATGCAAGGTAGACAGTATGCTGCATAGTGGAGGTGAGGATTGTGAAGGCTGTTATCGCCCATCCACGCATGGCCATTACCCCTAAAAGGTGATATGTGATCCAATATTGGTCACCCAAGTGCTGTATATGCCTGTCCAATGATCTCCATGCTCATGGATGGCACCCTGTCATGACATGGGTACCTCGTATGACTACCTAAGAGGCCTGGAGATGTCACCAAGTCAGGGAGGTGTACTGCACAGCACCATCCCTTACACAGTGTCCATAATGTTAATCACAGCCTACATGGTAGTTAATGGGTACAGGGATGTTCACCTAGTGGTGACAATGCTGATATCATCCATCAGAATGTGCACATATGTCACACACCTCACCCACACAGCTAATTCTGTATGTTGTTCACAACACTGACACAGCTATTGCTCATAGGTCATGGCCATTCACATCCTTACATACACAGATGCCTAACATTTGTCTGTGTGGTATGGGCTACAATGAGGGTGGAGTACAGCACATTAACCATGTTTTACTGTAGCTGTCACTGGTGTGATATGCACATGTCACTCTGGCACCTTTTGTAGTTGTGAGTCTGTCAACAGGCCACTGGTAGAACACTCCTGTGACATACAAGGGTATTTGTAATCAAACATCCGTACTGTCTTGTACATCTGTACTGCTAACATCTGCATTGATAATGGTTCAGGGACATGCAGACCATACTCCGCAGGGTTATAGTGCAGTGCCACCCATTATGACTATCGTCACTACTTGTGGGTTGATATTATCCAGCACCCTATCTGTATTGTATGGTCATGCTAAGCACTTGTTCAGAACTTGTGGGCATGTCATGAACTACTGATTAATATAGCACCCATTCCACACCATTTCCCACAGGTACACTGGCTGTCCTCATATTTCCAGCTTGCGTACGGTACAACAGCTGTTGTACACACATAACTTACATATCCTGTGAGACATGGTTGTATATACAGGCATGTCCAACTGTCATGTACCAGTGCTATTGCCTGTCTATATGATGGATATGTCGTACATGTGGCAATAGAGCAATTGTCTCATGTACACATTCAATGCTCACCTCCCAACATACGACACTACAGCCTGTGGGGGATACTCTTATGCAGCCCTGCTGGGGGTAATGCTGTCACCAACCCTGACTGCACCTGACAGTCATGTGTGGATGTGTAACATTCGCAACACACCCCACTCATCACATAGTCATACATGATCTCCACCACAGGCCACACATACGGGGACAACTTGTGCAGTACCTCTCCATACTGTGTGTAGGCACCAGAGGCAGCCCCCATCACAGAACACAGCATCACCAACTTATAGCCCACAGACTCATGTGTACCCATCACATACAGCCAATAAGGTGTTATAACATACACAACACACCAGTCATAGGTGACTCTGTAGGCGGGCACACTGCAGTTCCACACAGTAGGCTACACAAGGCGATAGTCGCTTACATCTTGCTGTCGGGTAACTGGTTCTGCAACATAACCTATGCACCCATGCCACACCTCACCAGGTATGATGTCACTGTCATTCTCCATGTTAGTGTGACTGCCCTGAGATGCCACTTCACAGACTATGTGTGCAGGGACATGCAATAGCTCACCAGTCTTGTAGCCCTGAAGGTGTGGGCCAAGCCCTAGGGAGCATCATGCATTCATCCGGACCCAATACCACTGTACAATGACTGACTGTGTCACTTCAACAGTTGTCTATGCTTCTGCTATCATTCCACAGGCATCTGGTATCTGTCTGCTTTGACTGACCTGGTCAAACACAATGCTTTGCCTGCACCTGTCGATCACATGTAAGGCTCTTGGTGCTTCTATACTGCCTGTCTTGCACAGTTTCCACTAACAGTCACCGGCAGAATGCCAACTGGCAAGCAAGACATGGGGTCATGTGACACAATGCTTGCATCTTCCTCTGTGATGCACGCAGGCAAGGCACACCTTATAATGCACCACTTCAATATCTCTGCAGTGACTGGGACCTGCGTCTAGGCTCTGCAGAGCACACCTGCAATGACAGGTTATAGACAGACCATTCCTTTCAGGCACATACCTGGACCGGCACACCCATGGCTGAGGTGTTCCCATATCCCACTATACTGTACACATATCCTGGCTAGTTACTTAGCACAATGCATCAGAGGTGCTCCACGTGCAACTAACTGTGTCAGGAACCGCTATACACATTGTAACAAGCTACAGATTCAACAACATACCCCACGGTTACCACACCTCATTTGTTGGTGTACTGGATGGTAGGGCTCAAACAGCTACCACTGATGTGTGACTGACACTACCCCACACTTAACTGGGATAGCCACTCATGTACCGACACATCCGTGAGTCATAACCTCCACTCAGCTGGCTCAACCCATACACACCACCTCCAAGACCAACATTATCCTTGACATGAACACTACCAACATGTGACTGGTATTCCACACCTGGGTTTATCCCTTCATTGGTGGATTCCGAACATATGCTAATCACCCTAGTTAGCCACATCCCGGCACCACACCCTTCACAGCATACACAGTACATGAGTACTACAACACCTACTACAGACGTCTTATGACAGCGGTAGTTAACGTCATGACACCCGTGCAGATGGATAATGCACATACAAACGCTGAAACATACCCCAGTGCACTTAATTAGCACATACATGACTGCATGGACCATGCTGTTCCACACAGAGCCATGATGGTACACACCCGATAACAGACGCCACTCTGGTGGTCATGTTCCATGAACATAATTTACAACAACAGGTGGAGGCTGTTGCACAGTGGTGTACAATCCCATGGATGGGGTAGGTCACTGGTCAGCCTCAGTAGGGCCACGGGATCCCTCATCACATACTCTAAGACTAGCTACATAAACATTACTGCGACACATTCCGGGGTGTACCACAAGGCATTATGGTGGTATGTCAGTAGTCAATGGCAATACCCACATCTGCTCTCACATACAACAGTCACTCAGGAACATTACAGACCCAGGTGATGTTGGCAACATGCTGGTGGATGGATTCAATGCTAACATTACACCCTCTCACTCACTACAGGGCCACAATCCATGCAGGAACATTGCGGTGTTCCTGCGGTCACACCTACACAGTACTGACCTGCACTCTATATGTTCTGGGACACTGGCCACATGTCACCTTCCAAAGTCCCAGGCTGTGATGTCCACAAACCTCTGAACGACATGTCTCCCCACTCGGCCACCATATTCAGTTATAGCCTTGTAGCAGACATTGTGGCCCCTGAATGGCACACAGCAACATTTATCACACTCCACACAGGTGGTGCCACAATGCACGAGTGGGATTATAGTCCTACACACCTGACTGGACTGTTCTGCATGGCTATGGGGCACATCATCATGGACGTCATTCACAGAAACATTGTTGGGCTCTGGTCCTTTGATGCCACCCGGGTTGGACTTGTTAGGGCCAGAGCATGGCCCCTACACCTGGTGGGCTCCTTTCATACAGTTACCAGGGTAGTTGATGACGGTACGGGGGTCCACACATCCTACATTGTCCTCTCAATGCCTTTCAGCACCGTTCTCCATTCTGGTATTGACAACATACACATCCACCTGCATATCGTACCCTATGTCTCAGGATGTTATGCAATGTGGCTCATGGATAGGACACACACAATGAGGATAGCATACCATAGTACCTACTGCATTTCAGTTACACTTGGCATACCACAGTCGTCAGTCATAGGGCCCCTCCCTCATGTTCAGTATATGCTTCCCTGAGGTACAGGCTAGCACAGAGGGACTTTCCCTGCCTAGCTTTACAAACCCCTGCATACAAAGCACCATGATTGATCCACCAGCTGATATGGGCTCCATCCATACGGGTGTCACTGTGACAGATACCTGATATGAATATCATGGCCTCCAGATGCATGACACAAGGTGCATGAACATCACCTTTGCATTACACCATTGACCCACTGACTATCACATAGGTGGTAGTCCCCTACATACAGGTCACATTGTACGTGTTCATAGTACACACGTATGTCGCACCCACTCCTGTGGTTACCATATTGCCACTGTGGCGTGGATATCCTTCTACATGGGCACACTTATCTGTACAGGGTGTGTAGCTGGTACATAGGCACTCATTGTACCTCTGAACTCCAGACATCTACACACATTCAAGGGTACACCACCCCATTTAGGGTGTACCTTTCATGACAGCTACAGCTTTACATACCACAACATTAACACGCCATGACGTTTATTGAGCTCCGACAGTTAAAGTATGCGGCTGACGTACGGACACCACATCTGTACACATTTGCATACTACATATTCAGTGGTGACCTCTGCTGAACAGACAGGGCCCATGTCCACAAGAATATTAATGGATATACTCCACATACGCAACATAAGCAAAAGCCACTGTGAGCAACATGCTCATGGATATGTGCACACATGCAACGATGAATGGGATGTGCTTGAGGGTTACATTCCCAAACCGGACACTCACCATGCTTTGGAACATGAGTCCTATGTACATCACGCAGGGACACTCAGTAGCACTGTTCATGTGATACCTCACTTGGTGGTTGGGAGACACATGTACACCAGGGATCACTGCAGTGGCTGTACTGTGCAGAGGTGCAGGTAACACATGGGTCTGCTGTTCACAGGACACTACCCTAGAGAGGTGCCACTGGTGTGAACACTGTAGTTGTGCTTACACATAGACTTGCCAGACTGCATAGTACCCCACTATGAACCTGTGAAGCTATTACATGTCCTTTGTGCATGGTTACTTGAGTAGCCTTTCCATTTAGATTAGCTATCATGCTGTTACAGTGTCCCGTGACTACAAGCCATATGTATCCTGTTATTGTACATTGTACATGCCAATAGACAATACCTTTGGTATGCATGATATGCCTGTTATGCTGTGTAGCATATCTGATATATCTACCTACACTACTATACATTACACATATTTTACATAGTATCCCATAATGCAAAGCATACTTGCACAGCGGGACCACCTTAGACATGTCATTGTTGTTATATGCCCATACACATGCCTACTGTGACAGTATATCAACATATATTATCCCCTGCTATGGCACGTACTTTTTGGACATACCCTATCACTGACGGCGGGTTGTGTGGAATTGTTCTGTTTAAAGCCCTCATGTAGCATCCCTTGTGGTGTCTGTGATGTGTACCTTGTGGCCCACTGCTGGACGCATGGTTTCTACAGGCGTTAGTATGCTCAGCAAGACATCACTACATAAATACCTTTTCCCACTTTATGCATTGCGGACACTTTTAATACATGCAAACCAGGCTATACATACACTAAATAATTAATACAAAACATGCTATACATAAACATACATACCGAGTGTTCTACATACCTTGTTTTCATTCTGAACTTTCGTCTCTATCTCTCTTACACTGCTTAAACAAGTATATGGTATGAGCATACGGTTTGAATGTCTGGCAAGTCATCCTTATATACGTTGATACCTGTAACATGTGGGTTTCCTGCCACCAATTGGTGTTCTTGAGTGACTAATTACTTGCACATCAGCTGTGCAGCTACTCCATTCACAAATTACACGGCAACAGTGGGGAATAATTGATTTCTCCACTTGGGCATTGCCCATTTTCCCTACCTTCGGGGAGACGGCCTGTATTGTGTTTTGTTGTGTGTAATTGCAACTGCTATGTGTAGAGACAAGTATACTTTGGATTCATGTCCCCCGTGGATTGTGTGTGACAGCTAGAGTATGTGGTTCAACATGTGGGTGTACCTGTCATCCCAACCGTCTGATAACGGACTATTGCAAACAAAACCTGTGACATCGCCATTTGTTCCATTATACAATGGCTACAATTTTGCATGGCGCCTTTAATTACGTCTCTCACAAGGTATGTTGATGGTTCTGCAGATGTAATTGACTGACTGGATGTTTGTGCTGTAATTACAGTCTGTATTGCTACAGTTTGTAGTGTGGGGTTGTCGGTGGGTGTACGTAGCATATACAGGTTTGTGGGGCTTGCATTTCTACATATTCCATATATATGTGTGTGGGCTCCGTCCGTAATTAAAGAGCTATCAGCTAGTAGACTTATGTTACGGAATTTTACATTGGGCCATTGTTAATTGGTTTCTATATAATATGCAGGTGAGGTTGATACTTCCATACCCCCGGAATTGCAGTGATATGTAAAGGGATATGTCTAAATGACAGCTATCCCGTGTATTTCTGTCCCAGATATTTGCAGTCATTGCAGTTGTGTTGGTGACAGAACCTCTTTGCTATGGGTTGGCACCTTTTCATATGGACATTGTGGGACACTTGCGGGACACACATCACTGTTTACAGGCCGACACATACCCACGGTCAGTACACAGGATAGCACATACTTTTATCCTCAATACATACTTATTGCTGTAGGACTTTGGCTACTTATCATATTGCATGTAACATTTAAATTTCTTACATACAGGCATAACTATTTAATGCAACTATTACATAATATATGGGACATAATAATGTCCTACAATCTCGGACAGTTGCCCTTTGTAATGTTTTATGTCAGGACACACCTGCCCAGGGAGGGGCTGTCCCTCCTAATGTGGGACAGGTGGTAACCGTATGCCTACAGCTAGCTATACCCACACCTACCGTAATGATCTACCTCCGAGTTGGCACTAACAGACACACAATGTGGACACACACACACATTACAGTCACACGGAGACGCACACACCACACTCAACACACACATACACAGACTACGGCACTCACAAACACAGTTGAACACAGTACCTACGTGGACCGCAACACCGGCAGTGGTAACTAAATGTCCCTTCATATCGTCAAAATATTACTCGCAGTTGTACTATTTCGGAACTGTGTTCTTTCGGTCTTTCAGCCTCGTTGTTACGTGTGTCGGTATGCTACACATTCCATAGTTGGCGGTATCCTATTTATTTGTACCTTCAATGTGTTATGAATGTCGTTGACCTATCTATATATATTTGCAGATATCGTTGAATCCATATATATCAACATATATCACTCTATTGCCCTTTCTATCTGTATTATATATATGTGTATATGTGTGTATATATATATATATATATATATATATATATATATATATATATATATATATATATATCTGACAAGGAAAGTGACAGGTAAGCTACACCTTTCATTGTGTATTTGTCGGTGTATACTGTTTCCTGGACTCCGCACGTTTGTGTCTGTACCTTTCACATTACACACCTGCTGTAGGTTAGGGTTACCAGCTGTCCCACTTTTCGAGGGACAGTCCCTCTTTGGGCAGTTGTATCCTGCAAAATATCTGTAAACATGGCAAATGTCCTGAGAGTTTAGGACAAACTTATTTCCTATAGTTTATGTAATAGTTGCATACAACAGTTATTCTGTAGCTAAACCACCTATATGTTATAGAAACAGAATATGTAAGTAAACATTACCAGAATAAGCTTTTATCTAAGCAAAACAGTGAAGTTCTGATTTTCGTACTGTCCGGATGTATGTGTCGGCCTGCAGACATCTGACGTATATCCCACATTGGTCATTTAAAGGGGTGGCAGCCCTACCATTTGCGCATATCCGTATAGTCATATTTGAACGTCGCTTACCAGCATTGGGCAATGCATATTCCCACTAACATGTGCTAAACATGATCTGATGACCTGCATCTGACATGCATTACTTGTGCCTTCGGGATTACATTACATCCCTTGCAGGACGTGTGACCGGGAACATGCACGACGGTCACTGCATTTAACACTTGGACATCTGGGATTTGTACATGTGTTATGTCATTTTGTATGTGGAGTATACTACGGCTGTTACTCCATACTGCACTCACATGAGTAACTCAGTTAGTTTATATATGCATGAGTCCAGTTAATGGTATGTCCATGTGATGTTTACTAGATGTGCTCCGGCATTGGGTATGTATGTCACAGTGAGCCACACACGATACTGTGCTACACCTTAAAACGTACGTAGGTGGAGCATGCTGGGGTGATGAATACCTGTCATGGGTACACCCCATGCCTTGACACAACATCCATGATTACATTATGTGGAGCCCCTCATTAACGCAGCAGGGACTCTGTGCTGAGTGTGTGCAGAACAGTGCTTACACACATGTGCTCCCGCGAGTGCCTCTGCTCCACTAAGCGACAGTTGGTTACTCGATGTTGTGGCGACAGAAGACACTGTTTGCCCCATTTGGTGTATGGCCTCTGACAATCGGCCGTGTACCTACTGATGTACCTGGGAACCTATACACACAGCACCACCATATGCTGATAGGCGCATGTGCTGTTCAGGTGTTGACATTCCGTGTTCCAATAGCTGTTGTGTGTACAATGTTTAAGGGCTGCCTATGTGGGATTCACACAGTGGGCCACCTATACATTACAATTTACAGGCGGTCGTGTTTGTGTGCCATCCATTTCACTGTGTGTGCAGGTGGAGAGGTGTGTCAGTCCGTAGGGGCCTGCACTGTCAGAGTATGTGCTATACATTCCCTCTTTGCCAAGGCATAGGCATATTGGGCACGCCTCCGTCTGCCTTCTGGGGCTGGCACAGTGTGTTCGTGGTCTGAATCCTTCTGTGCCTGTGATGGCCTTGGCAATTGTGGTGGGCTATGAGGGCCTTCATCATGTTGTCCCTGCTGCAGCTGTTTCCGCAGGATCATATTATGTAGCATGGCACATACTATGACGATGTGGGCACACATGCTTGGAGAGTACTGCAAGGCTCCACCAGATGTGTCCAAGCACCGGAACCGTGATTTCAACATCCCGAACACACGCTCTATGATGATTCTGGTTTGTCGCAGCCTCATTATGGCGTTCTTGCATGGGTGTGAGTGCATTTCTGATGGGAGTCATCATCCACGGCTCCAGTGTATAGCCAGTATCCCCCACAAGGTGGCCATGTGGAATGTCCTCCCTGACAAATACCTGATACAGCTGTGAGGCATGCCAGATATGGGAGTAATGGTAGCTTCCAGGGCTGCCAGCACACACACATCCATGATAATGCCCTGGGCATTGCACATGACCTGGCAGTTGATGGAGTGGAATCCCTTGAGGTTTATGTAGCACCTACCATGCTCACCAGGTGGTGACTTGATTTGTATGTGCGTGCAGTCTATCGCACCCAGTACCTCCGGGTAGTGTGCCACATGGTGGAAGTGATGCATATTGCTGGCCAACTCCACTTGAGTTTGGGGGAAGTATATATGCTCATTGGCATGTGGTAACATGGCATCCAGGAGCTGGTATTGTACCCTGAATGCTGATGCCTGTGAGATCCCCATTATATCTCCAGTTGGCCTTTGAAAGGTACCTGTGGCTAGTATTTGCAAGCTTACATACCTTTGTGTCCACTGGGATGGGTTCCCCTCTGTTGTTTCTGCTTCTCAGGCGTGGCGGCACAGCTCCACTATTTGCTGTAAGATGTCCCGTCCACCCTGTAATGCTCTACTATCTCCAGATCATGTAGCCCTGGTAGGTTACCCTTAGTCTGAACACTCTTCTCCTCCTCTGGGGCCTCGGTGGTTGTCGGCATCATCCTCCACAACACTATCAGTCTCTAACACATGCTGATGAATCACAGCTCTAGCAGCTCCCAACATGTACATTTAAAAGTTCCCATGTGTTTACACCTATGGTGCAGTGTTTGGGAATACACAAGTGTGTGTAGGGTGCTTTCACACTTTATACTATTGTGCTGTGAACACCGATGATGTCATAGGGTGTGTATATGCAATCGTAGCTACAGGGTATCTTATGTGTTTTACCGGAACTACTATTGTGGTGCCTTTGGTGTTGAATTACATTTGGCTGCCGTGGATTACCTCTTGACCTTCCCTTTACATTTCTGCACGTTCCACCTACCATTTTCTGGCATGCATCCAGCAGCCTGCTTTCATTTGTGCTTTCCTAGACCTGGCTTATCTTGCATAATGTGTGCTATTGCTGGTCTACTGTCGGTTTGATTTGCTCTGCTATGACAGATCTCCTATCTTTGCAATCCAATGGCTCCCCTCCTTTGTTTGCAATCCAATGCCTCCCCTATCCTGTTTTGCAGGTTTCTATGAGCAGACTTTGCCAGCTGCCATCGATTGGCGCTGTGATTTGATTGATGCTAATTGCTCAGTAGTACTCCAATTACCCTTCTTCGGCATTTCCTTCTTTTCTTCCCCTGATCTTCCTGTTTGTGCTATTGTTGCAAGCATGCATCCGCTTACTGGGTTTCGGGCATGTTTTCCTCCCCATACACTTGCGCTTTCAGGCACCATGTGTGCTCTCAGCTGAATGATTCTATACCTTCCTCCCACCCCTGTCCTGCAGCTTTGCTTAGCAATGGCCAGGCCAGATTGGCATTGCTCCAATGTGCTTACTGCTACGGTGGCACACCCTCTGCTGATGTCATGTATCTCCTATGAGCCACTCCGGTGTTATAGCACTCGCGTTTGGTACATCCTTCATCCGTGGGGCGTTTGCGATTCAGTATTACCTGCCTCATTTGCATGGCATTGACTACTAATTCATAGTTACCATGCGAACACTGTCGCAGGCCCTTAGCAACCCTTGCACCTTGGTTGTCGTGTTCCATACCTACCATTGCATATTATGGTGAAAACCTGATTTGTATTACATTGTGATTTTATGACATTTTTATATATTTTCTTTATGTTCCTGTTTGCGCACACATGCCCTGCGTTGTACTGTGCATTACTGTGGACATGACATTAAATGTTGTTTTTCGGTGCTGTGCTTCTTTTCTTATGACATTGGCTGTGTATTTAGCCATTGGCATATGTTAACTTTAATATCGTGAGTCTGGTCCGCTTCCATAGCTCCGATAGTTCTGTTTGGGAAAATGTAAACCATGTTTTGGTTTACATTTCTGAGCTTATCTATAGCTCCTGCACCACTTCATGAATCGCTATCTGCCTTCATTTGCATAGTGCGACACTGCACATGGGGTGATTAGCATACCTATGCTGAGGGATGAGCAGTTCTGCGCCCGGTAGTGCACGTGGAATTGGATCGTACCTGAATCGCCTGTCGGCCATATTTGGCATTATTCCGCCACGCTTCGCCTAAGCCTGGTGCAAGCTTCATGAATCCGGGGGTCTTTTAGTGTAAAAACTCTTTAATCACTATTCATCAGAACAACTTCATCAGAAAAACAGAGCAACCATGAACTCACTGTTTAAATACTAAAATCATTAAGCTGAAACCAATCAAGCATGTCTAACAATTTGCAATTATAGTGAACCACACACCACTTCAAGTAAAAACTTATTAAATACATATTTAAAAAATATATATATATATATATATATATATATATATATATATATATATCTATATATATATATATATATATATATATATATATGGTCTACATTTGATCGAAAGACCATTTCATCAAAATTGCATTTGATCGAAAACCAGTATTCAAGGCAAATAACAGGGATTTGTCCCCTCCCCAATGTCATGCGACCCTGGAGTTGGTATTTATCATTTTGTTTAAAATGTGTACTTTTGTTTTATTTTCTTCTTTTAAAGGAAACTAGGTGGGGGCTTCACTCCCCATACCCCAGCTGCACCCACCCCAAACCCCCTGGAGGACCGTAGGGGCCTGCACTGTCAGAGTATGTGCTATACATTCCCTCTTTGCCAAGGCATAGGCATATTGGGCACGCCTCCGTCTGCCTTCTGGGGCTGGCACAGTGTGTTCGTGGTCTGAATCCTTCTGTGCCTGTGATGGCCTTGGCAATTGTGGTGGGCTATGAGGGCCTTCATCATGTTGTCCCTGCTGCAGCTGTTTCCGCAGGATCATATTATGTAGCATGGCACATACTATGACGATGTGGGCACACATGCTTGGAGAGTACTGCAAGGCTCCACCAGATGTGTCCAAGCACCGGAACCGTGATTTCAACATCCCGAACACACGCTCTATGATGATTCTGGTTTGTGCGTGTGCCTCATTATGGCGTTCTTGCATGGGTGTGAGTGCATTTCTGATGGGAGTCATCATCCACGGCTCCAGTGTATAGCCAGTATCCCCCACAAGGTGGCCATGTGGAATGTCCTCCCTGACAAATACCTGATACAGCTGTGAGGCATGCCAGATATGGGAGTAATGGTAGCTTCCAGGGCTGCCAGCACACACACATCCATGATAATGCCCTGGGCATTGCACATGACCTGGCAGTTGATGGAGTGGAATCCCTTGAGGTTTATGTAGCACCTACCATGCTCACCAGGTGGTGACTTGATTTGTATGTGCGTGCAGTCTATCGCACCCAGTACCTCCGGGTAGTGTGCCACATGGTGGAAGTGATGCATATTGCTGGCCAACTCCACTTGAGTTTGGGGGAAGTATATATGCTCATTGGCATGTGGTAACATGGCATCCAGGAGCTGGTATTGTACCCTGAATGCTGATGCCTGTGAGATCCCCATTATATCTCCAGTTGGCCTTTGAAAGGTACCTGTGGCTAGTATTTGCAAGCTTACACATACCTTTGTGTCCACTGGGATGGGTTCCCCTCTGTTGTTTCTGCTTCTCAGGCGTGGCCGGCACAGCTCCACTATTTGCTGTAAGATGTCCCGGTCCACCCTGTAATGCTCTACTATCTCCAGATCATGTAGCCCCTGGTAGGTTACCCTTAGTCTGAACACTCTTCTCCTCCTCTGGGGCCTGCGGTGGTTGTCGGCATCATCCTCCACAACACTATCAGTCTCTAACACATGCTGATGAATCACAGCTCTAGCAGCTCCCAACATGTACATTTTAAAAGTTCCCCATGTGTTTACACCTATGGTGCAGTGTTTGGGAATACACAAGTGTGTGTAGGGTGCTTTCACACTTTATACTATTGTGCTGTGAACACCGATGATGTCATAGGGTGTGTATATGCAATCGTAGCTACAGGGTATCTTATGTGTTTTACTACCGGAACTACTATTGTGGTGCCTTTGGTGTTGAATTACATTTGGCTGCCGTGGATTACCTCTTGACCTTCCCTTTACATTTCTGCACGTTCCACCTACCATTTTCTGGCATGCATCCAGCAGCCTGCTTTCATTTGTGCTTTCCTAGACCTGGCTTATCTTGCATAATGTGTGCTATTGCTGGTCTACTGTCGGTTTGATTTGCTCTGCTATGACAGATCTCCTATCTTTGCAATCCAATGGCTCCCCTCCTTTGTTTGCAATCCAATGCCTCCCCTATCCTGTTTTGCAGGTTTCTATGAGCAGACTTGCCAGCTGCCATCGATTGGCCGCTGTGATTTGATTGGTGCTAATTGCTCAGTAGTACTCCAATTACCCTTCTTCGGCATTTCCTTCTTTTCTTCCCCTGATCTTCCTGTTTGTGCTATTGTTCGCTGCGCATGCATCCGCTTACTGGGTTTCGGGCATGTTTTCCTCCCCATACACTTGCGCTTTCAGGCACCATGTGTGCTCTCAGCTGAATGATTCTATACCTTCCTCCCCACCCCTGTCCTGCAGCTTTGCTTAGCAATGGCCAGGCCAGATTGGCATTGCTCCAATGTGCTTACTGCTACGGTGGCACACCCCTCTGCTGATGTCATGTATCTCCTATGAGCCACTCCTCGGTGTTATAGCACTGCGCCGTTTGGTACATCCTTCATCCGGTGGGACGTTTGCGATTCAGTATTACCTGCCTCATTTGCATGGCATTGACTACTAATTCATAGTTACCATGCCGAACACTGTCGCAGGCCCTTAGCAACCCTTGCACCTTGGTTGTCGTGTTCCATACCTACCATTGCATATTATGGTGAAAACCTGATTTGTATTACATTGTGATTTTATGACATTTTTATATATTTTCTTTATGTTCCTGTTTGCGCACACATGCCCTGCGGTTGTACTGTGCATTACTGTGGACATGACATTAAATGTTGTTTTTTCGGTGCTGTGCTTCTTTTCTTATGACATTGGCTGTGTATTTAGCCATTGGCATATGTTAACTTTGTAATACGTGAGTCTGGTCCGCTTCCATAGCTCCGATGTTCTGTTTGGGAAAATGTAAACCATGTTTTTTGGTTTACATTTCCCTGGGCTTATGCTACTCCTGCACCACTTCATGAATCGCTATCTGCCTTCATTTGCATGGTGCGACACTGCACATGGGGTGATTAGCATACCTATGCTGAGGGATGAGCAGTTCTGGCGTACGCCGGTAGTGCACGTGGAATTGGATCGTACCTGAATCGCTCGTCGGCCATATTTGGCATTATTCCGCCTACGCTACGCCTGCGCCTGGTGCAAGCTTCATGAATCCCGGGGGAAGTCTTTTAGTGTAAAAACTCTTTTAATCACTATTCATCAGAACAACTTCATCAGAAAAACAGAGCAACCATGAACTCACTGTTTAAATACTAAAATCATTAAGCTGAAACCAATCAAGCATGTCTAACAATTTGCAATTATAGTGAACCACACCACTTCAAGTAAAAAAAAAACTTATTAAATACATATTTAAAAAAAAAAGATATATATATATATATATATATATATATATATATATATATATCTATATATATATATATATATATATATATATATGGGTCTACTTCATTTGATCGAAAGACCATTTCATCAAAATTGCATTTGATCGAAAACCAGTATTCAAGGCAAATAACAGGGATTTGTCCCCCTCCCCAATGTCATGCGACCCTGGAGTTGGTATTTATCATTTTGTTTAAAATGTGTACTTTTTGTTTTATTTTCTTCTTTTAAAGGAAACTAGGTGGGGGCTTCACTCCCCATACCCCCGGCTGCACCCCCACACCCCCCTAACTATATATACCAACTCCAGGGTCACATGACATTGCGGGGGGGGGGAATCCCAGTTTTATGCCTTGAATACTGGTTTTTGATTAAATGAAATTTCGATCAACTAGGTTTCGATGAAATGGTCTTTTGATCAAATGAAGTAGACCCATATATATATATATATATATATATATATATATATGTAAAACACAAATATTATTTAATATTTATCTTTCTGTTTTTTAAAAAACATTTGATGTTGACTGTGTCGCTCAAACCAGGATGCATATAAGAAGCACATCTAAGTTGTCCCTCTGCCTCTTTTTGTTCAACTACACACTTAAAATCACCATCCCTGATGTCTTTGTAGACTAACCCCAGCACAGAAAATGTAAACTTCTTCCAATTTATACACACTACAGAATGCTTATATAATGCATTGTTGGTGTTTGTTGTCCTAACAGCATATACATGCTCCAAAATATGGTTGCGCAAACATCTAGTGGACATTCCAACGTAAAATGCTGGACATCCACTACACATAGCAACGTACACAGTACCTTCAGTGTTACAGTCTATTCTAGCTGGAACTGTAATATTATAATCTAAATGCTGCAAGAAAATATGTGGACCCATTTGTATGTACCTCCATGCCTTACAACCTGTGCACTTAAACATTCCCATTCTACCAATGTCCAAGTGACAAAGACCATGGGCCTTGGTTTCCAGCATGTCTTTAATATTCTGATTTTTCTTGTAAACAAAAGCTGATACATCACCCACTACTTTAACCATATCACCATTGACCAAAATGACCTTCCAATTTTCTTGAATGATCTTACGAATCTGATGGTTGTCCACACTCATGTCCAAGCAAAACCTATGCTTGCTTGTACCACTAGTGTTATCAACCAATCTTTTTGAGAAACCTTTTTTCAAAATTTGGGGAAAGTCCATGTCCCTTCTAGACATTGCTGCACTATCCAACATCTCACCCGGATATCCCCTTTCCAAAAATAATTTCTTTATAAATTCTATTTTCTTCCAAAAAAGAAGAATCTTTTATGGTCATCCGGGAAGCCCTTATAAATTGACTGCGGGGAATATCCCTTTTAATAAATGTAGGATGGCTGCTTTTAAAATGTACGTAACTGTTGCAAATCATATTTTTTCTGTGAATAGTACTGACCACATTGTTGGTAAATACATCCAACTTAAGCACTACATCCAAAAAGGGATCTGCCAAACCTGAACCCCCAAGTGTAAATTTCAAAAAATGGGTACCAGTACTAAATGCCTCAATGGAACTTTCCTTGTTAAAACTCTCCTTCCTAACAATGAAGAAGAGGTCATCCACAAATCTTTTATAAAAGACGACTTTGTCAAAACACTGAACATGTGGGAGAATTTCCAAGTCCCACCATCCAAGTACCAGGTTGGCATAAGTAGGCCCCACTGTTGCACCCACAGACACAACTGAAAGTTGTCTATAAAAGTTTTCATTGAACAAAAAATAGCTATGTATTAACAGTATATCTAATGAGGAAGTATATGTAACCACACTCTGATTGCTCAAATGTGTGTATTTTACCAGATACCACCTGATGTAATCCACACCAACATCCTGTGGTATACAAGTAAACAATGAGACTGCATCCACTGTTAACATAACATGGTGCTCCAATGAATCATCTAGACCAGAAATTAATATTTTTAACCGGTCCAAAAAGTCCCAGGAGTTAGCTATGTATGAAGGTAACTGTTTAACATACGGTTTCAAAATATGATCCAAATACAGTGATATGCAGTCAGTGCAACTTCCAGAAGCCAAAATAATAGGCCTAAAGGGGGAGTTTTTTGTGCACTTGTGCAGCTTAGGTATTCTGAAACGCACCCCAATTTTGGGGTTTTCGACATACAATAAGTCAAATAATTCCCTTGATATTTGACCATCCATAAGCAAACCATATAAGATGGTATAAATGTGACCGTAACACCTCAAGATATCAAATTTAGACACCTTTTTATATTCTACCTGGTTTGCCAACATCAATTCTATCGCATTGTTATAATCTCCCACATCCATGACCACAATACCATCCCCCTTATCGGCTTTCATAAACCTTAAATCATTTCTACTTATCAACTCATTCGGTGCCCTTCTCTCGTTGTTACTTAAATTGTAATAGGAATAATGATTTTTCCACCGATGTGCCTCCTTATATCCCTTTCAAACATTTTTAGGGTGTGTACTAATGTGGGGTTAAACGTGGGAGGTTTGGACAAAGTTGTGCTTAAAGTAACATTTATTTATTTATTTATTTATTTGCAGTTGGTTTACCAGGATAGTCCATTGGGCCAAGATGAACCCGTTTTCAATGGAGTCCTGGGGAGAAAAGCTCCAAACAATTAAGGTTACAGTAGGTTATTAAAGATGATTATACATTGTAAAAATTTAAGTAGACAAATAAACAAATATTACAATTAATTCAACAAGTGATGACACTTATATCAGATACAAAATTAGAAGGATTTTACAAAGTTAGAAATGAGAAGTCATTGCATATTAAGTATCATGCACTTAAGAGGTAGAGTGTAGAGTATTCTTGCAGATACCATAGTAATAGTAAGAATGTAAGAGTTAGGTGAAATGATAAAGTGAGATCACAGGTGTAAGCAGGGGAAGGAAGGAATGTTAGTATCCAGTGTTAGTTAAGTGGGGTGGGAGCAAGAGCATTCCCAGTGGGATAGTAGATGTGAATGAAGAGATTTTTTGAAAATAAAATGGTTAGAGGTGATACGGATAGATGGAGGTAGGGAGTTCCAGAGGTGTGCTAGGCCATGTGATAGAAGGTTTTTGCCTGGGGGACGAGTTGGTATGTACACTTGTAATATATTTTGGTTGTTAGACCTTAATATTCTATCAGGTATGTGCATTTTAAAGACAGAAGACAGGGAGGGGCAGAGGGAGGGGTTGATAATGAGCTTATGTGCGAGGGATAGTTGAGTATAGGTGAGATACTTGGGTAGTTCTAGCCATTTTAATTGTTGGAGAGAGGAACAGTGGTGGGTGGAGGACTTTTGGCTGGTAGCAAACTTGTTGTAGCAGGAGGAAAGTTGTGTTTTCAGGGAGGTTTGTAGATTATTGAAAACAAAAGCCGGGAGGTAGCAGCAAACACTATCACCAAACAGTAAGGTAAATAGTAAGGTAAATCCACCAAAATGTTCTTGTTGGTTTGAACGCAAATTTATTGAACAAAATAAAAGCGTTTTCGCTGCTGTTATAACCAAAGCAGCTTCTTCAGAAACAAGTTAAAAAATGTTAGCGCCAACTTAGGCATTTTAAACTGTAAAGGAGGTGTGTCAACAGACATCACTTCCTGTGCTAGCGCTCTACATTGTATAAAACAACTTCTCATAATAAAGAATACAAATTGCATCAAATAGTAAGATTGTTGACATCATTCAAACTATTATATTAACTATAAACCTATATATATAAAAATATATATATATAAAAATATATATATGTATGTAAAAAACCATATAAGACATAAATGGATATGTATATCCTAATAAAATAAATTAAAACTGATATTGTTTATTAAATACTAATGTTTTTTATTTTTTATTATTATTATTGTCATTGGATACTCTCCAAACTGCCAGAGAGGAATATTATACTAAAAAATATTATACTAACAAATAAATTAGACTTCAAATCTACCTAACAGGTATTATTTAATATAACTTCTCATTTTTAATACTACTGAGATGTTACAGTTGTCGTTTAACCCAGGGCTATGGAAGGCATTGAGTTTGATTTGCCATTCTAGTTCACGAAGTTCTAACAATAGGGAGAGAGGACCTCCTCTAATACTCATGGGAATATGATCTATTCCCATGAAAGAAAACTTATGGTCTGGAAAATTGAACACATGTTTGGCCAATGCGTTATCCTGCTTGTTAGTCCTAATGGCATAGACGTGTTCGTAAATACGTTGACGTAATTTACGGTCCGTCTTGCCAATATAAAAAGCAGGACACCCATTACAAAATGCTCCATAAACTACTGATTTAGTATTGCAACTAATAGTATGATGAATATCATATTTCACTTCATTAATGTGAAAAGTACAACCTACTCTGACTAAATTGCACCAGTTACATGTTCCACATGTTATAGACCCTTTACACTTAAAAAATTGGTTAGAATTTTGTTTAGATTGTAAAAGTTCCTTTAAGTTCTTACCTTTCCTAAACACTACTCTAGGGAAGGGTCCCAATCTTTCAAAAAGTAAAGCATCATTCCTGATAAATTGCCAATTTTTAGTCAAAATATTACAAATTTTACCAGAATCATTGCTAAATGTCGTAATGAAACTAGTAAAAAAGTTCTCTTTAACTTGACCAGACTTCCTGGTATTAACCAGGTCAGAAGACTGGGTTCTCCCTCCTTCCTCAAGGTAAAAGTTGGCATCAGACTGCATATTTTCAGTCGTTGGCTCTTCAAATTCTTTGAGCAAAGGTTTATAAAAACCAATAGATCTTTTGACTTCAATTTCTGCAATAATCTCATCTATTAAAGTGTCTGGATAACCTCTGTTAACAAATTGATTTCTAAGAAATTCTAAGGATTTTTATATATTTTTTATATATTTTTTATATATATTTTATATATATATATATATATATATATATATATTTTATATATATAGGTTTATAGTTAATATAATAGTTTGAATGATGTCAACAATCTTACTATTTGATGCAATTTGTATTCTTTATTATGAGAAGTTGTTTTATACAATGTAGAGCGCTAGCACAGGAAGTGATGTCTGTTGACACACCTCCTTTAAAGTTTTAAATGCCTAAGTTGGCGCTAACATTTTTTAACTTGTTTCTGAAGAAGCTGCTTTGGTTATAACAGCAGCGAAAACGCTTTTATTTTGTTCAATAAATTTGCGTTCAAACCAACAAGAACATTTTGGTGGATTTACCTTACTATTTACCTTACTGTTTGGTGATACTGTTTGCTGCTACCTCCCGGCTTTTGTTTTCAACAGTTTGGTGTGCCGGTGTTTCTCTAGTTTGTTTTCGTGGTATGGCTTCGGAGAGGCTAAGCAGCCCTAGTACACCTTCTTTATTTCGTTCGGATGCTAACAGTCAACCGAACACAGACCTTGACATGGGCACTATTCTGCTTTCACTATCGCAGAAAATAGATTCCCTGCATAAATGCATGGAAGCATTTGAAAACAGGAACAACTCGAGCATTGCATCGAATAGTATACCTGCAGGGCAGGGTTGTGTCAATTTATCTATTTCTTCTTCTACTAATGTTGGAAGTGGTTGGCCTATTTCTAATGGGCAACAAAATACTCTAAACACCAGAGACATTATTCCGAACGCTGAAGAGCAGCAGAGTGATGGAAATAACGACCATAGGCTTATTGGCATCCCTACCATTTTGCAATGGATTGACAATTTGGAAGCTTTTGTTTTTACAGGAGCTTCAACTATGGAACGACCGGCCATGGATGGACAAGTGCAACTTAACCCAGTGAATTCCATCATCGATAATTTAAAGAAATTAGACATCAAATTAGTGAAATTAAAAAAACTACAGCTGGAAGTTGCTTACTTCCAGCAGTGTCTGAATGAAAATATTGTACCCAAAGGGTTGCGTTCCGCCTTTGCCCCTTCGGGGCTTATACAGGATGCTGACTTCTTTACAGATTTACTAGCATTATTCGAACGCCAGGGTGCACAACTACTTGAGCTTCTTATTAAACATTATTCTGCTAATATTTCATCTATTACAGATGAAATTAAAAGTTTGGACAATATTATTAAATTAGATGTTGACTTTTTGCGATACAAGTTTGATTATGATCGCATATTTATCAGCAGTGAAGGATTGATGGCTAAATTGAAACAAAATAAAATAAAAAAACTATGTAGAGATAGAACAGCGTATAAGCAACTTCAAGCTTACCCAAAATTACAGAAACCAGGTATATCCAATTTAGACAGCTTGGATACTTTTGAAGTTGATGCACAGGTTTTTTCTACTGACCAACACATTGAGGGAAATAATGTTAACAATAATAATAAAGGGAGGTGCAACATTAAACCTAAAGGGAATAGCAATAATAATAATGACAAGAATAGAAAAGGCAACTCTGATACTCGCCCTAATAATAGTAATAATAATTTTTTAGGGCAACTTCCCCAACGGGTTCATCAGACGAGGAGCAGAACTCACAACAATTGAACTATGCCAGTGATGTTAGTACTGATACTATCCATGAGAATTCTAGTCTACAAATCCAAACTAATCTAAAAGGTGACTAAAATTTATAATTTTTCTAATGTTTTGCTGTCACCTGAACTTATTGAAATCTTGTCTCGTGGCAATACATTTATACCTAGTTCTAACTTCGACCTGACCAAAACAATAATAGATTTGAAATGCTATGTCAGGAAATTGAATTTGGACTTGTTGTTCAATAATTCCACTTCAGTACCTCAACCTGAGTTGAGAATTCCGAGTATTTTTAATCCACCGTTACATACTGGATTAAGTGTTTTTGAAAATATTTGTGAGTTAGACTTCAGAAACATAAAACATGATGTGTGGTCTAAGAATTTTCAAACCCATCAAAATATTACTAAGGAGCAGAGAAGAGCTCTACATGATTTCAAACTTTTATCAGTAAGAGCTGTTAAACCTGATAAAGGGGGAGGCCTTGTTATACTTAATAACAGTATGTACAATGATAAAATGTTGACTATATTGGACTCATCCGCGTATAGTCCTTCATCCATTAATGAAATGAATATAGCCCATAGGAGGATTAGAGGTTATCTCAGAGATATGTTCCTGGCGGGGAAAATTGATCACAAACTATATAACTTTCTAGATATTTCTTTTCCAAAAGTGCCAGTGATGTTTGGTATACCCAAGATCCATAAGGATCTTGAAAACCCACCTATGAGGGCACTGGTAGATGGGAGGTTTTCTATGACCTATACTAGTGCAAAATTAATTGATAACATCTTATTGAAATACATAAAAAATATACCATCCATCTGTAAGGACTCCTGGACGTTTTTAAGTAACATCAATGAAGTCCCATTTAATTCAGTCCACAATTTTTTAACCATTGATGTGGTGGACTTATACACCTCAATTCCACATCAAGAAGCGACCGAGTGGATTGAGTTGAAACTACGAGAACTAGGAGCTACTAACAATGAAATTGACATTGTTACTGAATTATTAAGTATAGTTTTGGAATCTATTTTTTTCATTTTTAATGATAAAATTTTTCTTCAAAAACAAGGAGTAGCCATGGGCTCCCCTTGTGGAGCCAGTGTAGCTAACATCTTCATGGCCTTTTGGGAATATAAATACATCCTTCAAAATCCCATATTTAAAGAACAGTTATGTCTGTATACACGTTACCTTGATGACATTTTTATCTTGTTCAAAGGTAACTTAATAGAAGCTGATTTATTGGTTGATTTCATGAACCATACGACTAGTTTTCTTAAATTTCCATACTGTTTCTCTTCCGAAGAGATTGATTACTTAGACGTCAACCTTAGTAAAGACATTAATGTTGGGATTTATTTGTCTAAGGTGTTCAGAAAAACTACTTATTGCAATTCCCTTCTACATTTTACCAGTTTGCACCCCTTTAAACAGAAGAGAGCAATAATAAAAGGTCAGTTGGTTAGAGCTGTTCGTATGTGCAATACAGCTCTTTCTTTTAGCCAGGAATGTTCCTTTCTTAGAAATCAATTTGTTAACAGAGGTTATCCAGACACTTTAATAGATGAGATTATTACAGAAATTGAAGTCAAAAGATCTGTTGGTTTTTATAAACCTTTGCTCAAAGAATTTGAAGAGCCAACGACTGAAAATATGCAGTCCGATGCCAACTTTTACCTTGAGGAAGGAGGGAGAACCCAGTCTTCTAACCTGGTTAATACCAGGAAGTCTGGTCAAGTTAAAGAGAACTTTTTTACTAGTTTCATTACGACATTTAGCAATGATTCTGGTAAAATTTGTAATATTTTGACTAAAAATTGGCAATTTATCAGGAATGATGCTTTACTTTTTGAAAGATTGGGACCCTTCCCTAGAGTAGTGTTTAGGAAAGGTAAGAACTTAAAGGAACTTTTACAATCTAAACAAAATTCTAACCAATTTTTTAAGTGTAAAGGGTCTATAACATGTGGAACATGTAACTGGTGCAATTTAGTCAGAGTAGGTTGTACTTTTCACATTAATGAAGTGAAATATGATATTCATCATACTATTAGTTGCAATACTAAATCAGTAGTTTATGGAGAATTTTGTAATGGGTATCCTGCTTTTTATATTGGCAAGATGGACCGTAAATTACGTCAATGTATTTACGAACACGTCTATGCCATTAGGACTAACAAACAGGATAACGCATTGGCCAAACATGTGTTCAATTTTCCAGACCATAAGTTTTCTTTCATGGGAATAGATCATATTCCCATGAGTATTAGAGGAGGTCCTCTCTCCCTATTGTTAGAACTTCGTGAACTAGAATGGCAAATCAAACTCAATGCCTTCCATAACCCTGGGTTAAACGACAACTGTAACATCTCAGTAGTATTAAAAATGAGAAGTTATATTAAATAATACCTGTTAGGTAGATTTGAAATCTAATTTATTTGTTAGTATAATATTTTTTAGTATAATATTCCTCTCTGGCAGTTTGGAGAGTATCCAATGACAATAATAATAAAAAATAAAAAATAAAAAAAATTAGTATTTAATAAACAATATCAGTTTTAATTTATTTTATTAGGATATACATATCCATTTATGTCTTATATGTTTTTTTACATACATATATATATTTTTTATATATATATATTTTTTTTTATATATATAGGTTTATAGTTAATATAATAGTTTGAATGATGTCAACAATCTTACTATTTGATGCAATTTGTATTCTTTATTATGAGAAGTTGTTTTATACAATGTAGAGCGCTAGCACAGGAAGTGATGTCTGTTGACACACCTCCTTTAAAGTTTTAAATGCCTAAGTTGGCGCTAACATTTTTTAACTTGTTTCTGAAGAAGCTGCTTTGGTTATAACAGCAGCGAAAACGCTTTTATTTTGTTCAATAAATTCGCGTTCAAACCGAGAAGAACATTTTGGTGGATTTACCTTACTATTTACCTTACTGTTTGGTGATACTGTTTGCTGCTACCTCCCGGCTTTTGTTTTCAACAGTTTGGTGTGCCGGTGTTTTTCAGGTTTGTAGATTAGTTAGAAGTGGAGCTCCATAGAGTAGGGAGGGAAAAGAAAGGAAGTAGAGAGAGTGATTTTAGTGGCAGTAGTAAGGAAGTGGCTTTGTCGATAGAGCATGCCTAGTTTTTGATGGGTTTTTTTTGATATTTAGTTGAAGATGGGAGTTGAATTTTAGTTGGTTATCAATTTGGACTCCAAGTAATTTGGTCTCTGTCACCAGTTCCAATGGAATGTTATTTTGACTAGTAATAGAGAATGTGTTTATATTGAAAGAGTTGACTTTAGAGGGGGTGAATATCATTAATTTGGTTTTAGAGGCGTTGAGCACTAGATGATTTTTTTTCCATCCATTGCTCAGTGATTGAAAAAGCATCCTGAGTTAGCTTTAGGAGTGTAGGGATAGATGTGGCAGTGCAGATAATGGTAGAATCATCTGCATATTGGATGATGTTGGAGAGAGGGATGGTGCTGTGAAAATCATTTATAAATATGTTGAAGAGGAGGGGACCTAATATGGAGCCTTGGGGGACTCCGGTTGGGGTATTAAGAAACGAGGAGGTTTCTTTTTTCCATTTTACTGCTTGATATCTATTGGATAAGTAGCTAGAGAGAACCAGTTCAATGATGAGGGAGATAGGTTAAGTTTTGAGAGTTTGGTTAAAAGCAAGCTGTGTGAAATAGTATCAAATGCTTTAGAGAGGTCGAGTAGAAGGGTAGAGACAATAAGGCCAGAGTCCCGGGCTTTATTAACAGTTTCAAGGAAGGAGAGGAGTGCTGTCATAGTGCTGTGATTAGGTCTGAATCCATGTTGTGTGGGAGATAGTAGGTGATTATCTAAGAGATGTGGTAGGAGTTGAAGTTGGATACACTTTTCAAGGAGTTTAGAGAGGGGGGACAGGATAGCGATGGGGTGGAAGTTAGTAACATTGTTATTGTTGCCACCTTTATGTAAAGGTATGATGAAGGCCTTTTTCCAGATTTGGGGAACTATGCTTTCTTGGATAGAGCGGTTGATTAGTATGCTAATGGGGTAGGCAATTGCTTTAGCAGCTATACTAAGAAAGTAGGAAGGGATGTCATCAGGAGCATTGGTGCATGGCTTTAGTTTTTGAAGGAGTTTTTGAATGGTAGAAGTGGATATAGGTTTAAATGAGAATGGAGGGAAGTGTGGAGAGGGGGTGTTAGGAGGTGAGGAAGTGAGATTAGGAGAGGAGGTTGATGGTCAAGAGTTAGTAGATGTGAATGTGAGAGTGGTAGTAGTGCTAGGTGTAGTGTTGGTAGGGGAGGATGAGGTTGAGTTGGAGAAAGTGTTGTTAGAGAATGAAGAGGTTAGTTTGGAAATAGATTCAATGAAAAAAGAGTTGAATTGAGTAGCTAAGTCTATATCTCGGGTATTAGGGTCTGGAGTGGGGGTGACTGGTGTACTAGGATTAAGTAGAGTAGAGATGCCCTTCCAGAATTTTTGAGGATTTGTTTTGTTATTGTTTTGGAGTATGGAGAATAATTTTGTCGATCAGAGATGATGAGCTTTTTCACCCTGTTTCTAAGTGTCTTATATTCATTATGGATGAGGGGGGTCTTTTTTTTCTTTTCATCATTTAAAATATACTGTAAGTTGAGCTTCCTTGAAAAAAACTTCAATTCTAACAGTGTTTTAGACAAATTTGTCCTTCTACTAGGCTAAACATTTAAACCTAGTTTCAAAACATTAACATGTTCTAAAGTTAAATCAAAGTTAGAAAGATTAAATACTGAAATATGTACAGAATCAAAGTTCATAGTTCTTGCTACCTCTGTTGCCGGCTCCTGCCTCGGCTGCAAGTTTGGTAGCCTCTGCTCCTGCTCCTTTTCCCCTTGTTACTCAAGCGTAAAAAAGACATTTGGAAAAACAGTCACTTTATTTCCATTCCATTCATTATTCTGGCCAGTATTCACTTCTGTTTGCTTGCTACCACCGTTAGGTGCGTGTACCACAATGTCCGCCTTCCGCTTAGCAGTCACCGAGTTGGCATCACCACATTGTGCAGAACCAGAAACTACTTTAAAATTTAAAGAGGGCATAGCTTGAATGTCATTAGAAGTCCTGTTGTCTCCGTTGGAAAAGTCATTACCATTTAAAGCTTGCCCTTGTGTTAAAGTGAAATTATTTTTATGCTTAGGTTTAGCCCCTGTTGGAATAAAGTCCACAAACTCATTTCTGAGATCATAAACAGACAAATCTCTTAGAACCTTCTTGAACTTGCGGTGTATTACTTGTTTTTCCATTTTATCTACTCTGTCCAACAGTTGCTGGTATGCAGCTGTCAACTCAGAACAGCCTTCTATTAACTGTTGGATATCATTGTCTAAATGAACCAAGTCTTCTGTAAGAATTTCTAGTGAGCTGGTGTTATTTTTAATGAGTAGTTTCATAAACTCCAAACCTGCATTATTAAAGAAGCCAACAAATTCTTTAAAAAATGGACTGTCTGGGGTGACTGCATTAGGCATTTAAAAAAAACGGAGACCCTTAGGGACAATCCCCACATTAACACAGTGTTGAAAGTACTTATTTTCTATGTGCAAAGCACAATACCACTTCAGGCCTCTCCAACCTTTCCAAAGCAGCCAGACCATTATTTCTACTAGTGACTTGGTTTGTCTGAAATACATTTTCACAAAAAGAATCCATACTCAAGCTCAACAGTTTGTTGACCTCAGCGCCAACATCTCATGCAACTGAGGCAGACTTACTGTTAGAAACAAAGAAAACTCTGTTGTTAGATCTTCCACCAGCCTGGTTACCTGCCCCTTTACCAAACACTCTTCCAAATGGCAAAAGGTGTTATCCAAAACAAACAAATAAATAAAACATCAGTAAAACTAGCAGAAGATGTTTGCGCAAATGTATTTTGGAGCATGTATATCCTGTTAGGACAACAAACACCAACAATGCATTATATAAGCATTCTGTAGTGTGTATAAATTGGAAGAAGTTTACATTTTCTGTGCTGGGGTTAGTCTACAAAGACATCAGGGGTGGTGATTTTAAGTGTGTAGTTGAACAAAAAGAGGCAGAGGGGCAACTTAGACTTACCTCTTATATGCATCCTGGTTTGAGCGACGCAGTCAACATCAAATGTTTTTTAAAAAACAAAAAGATAAATATTAAATAATATTCGGGTCGGATTCACTGAGGCTTGCATGGAGTCTAAGAGTAGAGTAAGACTCCATGCAGCCAACATGTTCGCCGAGCGATCCAGGAACAGCTGGTAGGGGCATGCAACAGCTCTCAAAACTAGTCCTACACGGACAGGGCTGGGATATGCAAATTACCTCAATTGCAGACGAAAGCTATGCAAATGAGGTAAATTTCCGATCCAGGAAACCCGAACCTGTCCGAGTAGGAGTAGTGTTATTTGCAGAAATGTACTCAGTTGACAACTGAGTACGGTTCTGCAAATAGCAAAATGGAGCCATGACAGCTCCAAAAAAAGGATGCATTTACAGGAGGAAGCATGCCAATGGCCAAAAATATGGCCATTGGTAATGTTAAGTTATGCAAAAGAAAAATAAAATAACTTTTTTTTTTACATCCCGATTTTCGGGGTTTAAGTGTAGCGCAGCACTGCGCAAACGCACTGCACCCTAAAAAGCAGAAAATCAATAATTAAGATCCACAAAAGTGGATTTCATTGCTAATATGATTTTACAATGCAAGTGAATGGCAGGCTGAAGACAACATGGCCATCGAGTAGAGGTTGCTAAGGGGGGAACCTCAGTCTAAGAGATGTAACCAAGCATTAGTAGGCAATCCTATGCAAAGGAGGGTTAGGATAGTGAATTGCAAGTTTACATAGCAAATGAGCACAGTCAGTGGAGTGTAGGAGTAGGATAAGGGGAGTAACAGAGTAGAAGATAGGTGACATCACGAGTGGGGTATGTATGAAAGAAGTGAAGCTCATTGGAGCAGAGTGGCATGTGTCAGCTGTCATTTACACATCATTGAAAGAGGTGTGTCAACAGGTAGGCTAGGTAAAGGCAAGAAATTGAAGGTGTATGCCGTGGATAACACTAAAGTTTCTTGCTGAGTGGGTATGTGCGCGTGTGCGTACCTGTAAACCCGTGTATGACAGTGTGCACGCGTGTAAGCGTGAGTGCGCGCGTTTAAGCCGGAGTAAGCATGTATAAGGCTGTTTAAAGAGCTGTAAGCGCATTTGCGCTGGTGTGCACGCGTTTTAACCAGAATAAGCAAGTTGCAGTCCGTGTAAGCATGTGTGCGCGTGTGTGAGCGTGTTTGGGCTTGTGTGCGTGGCTCTGCCCCACCGAGGAAACAGAAAGGAAAAAGGAAGCACAACAAATAGTAGGAAGCTACCAGGGAGTACTAGCAGAGCTAGCAGGTGAAAACAATCAGAATCAGGCAATTACACAGGCAGTACACTAGCCCAACCCAGCCTAGCACTTAAAACTTTGCAAACATCAGTCCATTATGTTTCTCACAAGAGACACTGCAATACTGTAGTAAGCTAATAGAAGTGAAAACTGAAAAAGCTTTACTGAGACAAAGAAATGTTAGGGGCTGCCATTGCTGTTATAAGGCGACATATGCAACATGCTGAGGGTGGTGACAATGGAAATGCTGCTGGACAACCCACAGTGAGGAGATGGAGAAGAGTGCACAGGCCCAGGGTAACCTACCAGGGGCTACATGAGCTGGAGTTAGTGGAGCACTATAGAGTGGACAGAGACCTCCTGCAGCAAATTGTTGAGCTGTGCAGGCCACGCCTCACACACAGAACCAACAGAGGGGAACCCATCCCAGTGGAAACCAAGGTATGTGTTGGCCTAAGAATATTAGCAACAGGTACCTTCCAGAGACCAACTGGTGACATGATGGGGATATCACAGGCATCAGCATCCAGGGTACTGCAGCAGTTCCTGGATGCCATGTCAGCACATGTCGGTGATCATGTATATTTCCCCAATTCCGGTGAGGTATTGGCCAGCAATATGCGTCTCTTCCAGCTAATAGCGGAATACCCTGAGGTAGTGGGTGCAATAGACTGCACACACATATGCATCAAAGCACCAGCCGGTGAGCGGGGTAGGGTCTACTTCAACCGCAAGGGCTTCCCCTCCATCAACTGCCAGGTCGTGTGTGATGCCCAGGGCATAATACTGAATGTGTGTGCAGGCTGCCTTGGAAGCTACCATGATTCCCATATCTGGCATCTGACACAGCTGTACCAGACATTTGCCAATGGGGACATCCCACATGGTCACCTAGTGGGGAATGCTGGCTATGCACTGGAGCCGTGGCTGATGACACCCATCAGAAACGCACGCACACCTGAACAGGAATGCCATAATGAGGCACATGCACAAACACGAAATGTAATTGAGCGCGTGTTTGGGCTGCTTAAGTCACAGTTCCAGTGCCTGGACTCATCTGGTGGAGCCTTGCAGTACTCACCAACTACATGTACCCAAATTGTCATGGTATGTGCTATGCTACATAATATGATCCTGCGAAAACAGCTGCAGCAGGACCAGCATAGGCCTGGGCCAAACAGCCCCCCACCATTGCCAAGGTCATCACATGCAGAGCGTGACTCGGAGGAGGAACAACCTGTGCCTGCCCCAGTAGGTAGAAGGAGGCGTGCCCAGTATGCTTTGGCCTTGGCAAAGAGGCAACGCATAGCACATATAGTAAAAGGGATGCCTAAGTTGACACTACCTGCTTTCAAACATGTATAGGGAGTGTAGTATGTGCATCTGACATAGGCAGCCCTGCAGCACGACCTGAGGCATGATTGCCATGTGTTAAGCAATATAAAGCAGTGCTAAATAGAATTTACCACCATGTAGTATATGCAAACAAAATTGCACACACCAACTAGCACAACTGTGGTCAATGTTAAGTAATATTGGGCAACGTCCAGCAATGTTGATGAATATTGAGCAAAGTCAGACAAGCCTGGTCTAAGTAGGGCATAGCTGAACAAAAGCCAACATGCTCATATTTGCTTTACTGGCCCTTAAGCAGTCTGATCTGCTCAGTATGAAAATATAAATCAGTGATGGGCCTCAAACCCAGGATACTGTGCACTATAGTTATAGTACTGAACCACTAAAGCATGACAGTATTACAGTGGTCAGATTGTATGAAGAAATGTTGATAAATCTATGCAAAGTATCTCATGGAAACCCTACAGGCACAGCATAATCCCTGTTGAGTTATGACACAAAGGTGAGTCCTGCAGTAAGAATAGAACCTGACTTCCAACACACACAGTATAAATGTTAATATTGGTCATGTTCACACACATCAACAAATGTAGTGGACCTCAGATAGCAACATACTGAAAGGTCACATTGGGCATGCTCACACACTTGAATAAATGAGACAAATGTCAGGCAACAAAACACGGAAAGCCTGAACTGGGCATGCTCACACACTTAGGCCATGTCTGAGTGTAGCAGTGAGCCACACATATCTGGCAGTTGCATGTGTTAACCCAGGAATCTCTCACTATCCAGCAATCTACCCTGTGCATACAGTTATATGACAACAGACACATATATAATATAGTGGAACCCTGTCATAATCAAATATGTTCTGCAGATAACTAAGTTGTTCAGAGAAACTGGGAAAGCAAAGACAATAAAGACCTGCAAACAGTATCAGCAATAAACATTGTGCATCCCGAACATTATCATAGGTTCAGAGGTCGATACTAGGCTATCTGCCCTAGGGCATGTACAAGTGTGTGTTTGGCTTTCGCAGCCCTGTCAGATTACTACACTGTGCCTGTGAATAGTAGGTCACACAAGATAGCCCATGTACGTTTAGGCTAGTGTGCCTCTGTCTAGCAGGGACACAGAAGATATCCCAGGGGTAAACATATGATCACCCATACAGTTGTCAAGATGTCTCCTGTAGGTGGTCAGTGGGTGGCTCTGCCTATGTGAAACTGTGATTACAATCCGGAGTGAGTGGAGCCACTGGGATAAGAATCTGTCCCTCCAGCATGTCCTATTAACATCTGTGCTGAGGTATAAGTCCCTGGAGTGTGTAGCTCCAAGGGAGTTGGATATCCTAAGGTGGAGCATGTCCAGTAATTCTGGGTTGGGTATTTCCGTAAACAACAGGCACACATCATATCCGAGTAGGTGGTAAGCGACTGAGTAGAGCTGGAGTTACTGCATCCGAACTGTGCAGGGCATCCGTGTGAGTCCCTAGATCTGCTTGGTGAGGAACTTCTGTGGCCAGTACAGTTGCTGCAGGTGTCAGGTAAGGTACACCCCAAATGTGGCATTGTAACCAAGCATGGTTGTGATGAGTATAGGGGCACAATGACCTCACTTGATCTAGATGTGAAACCATATGGGATAAGGTGGCCTATATAGAAGGTCAGTCCAACCACTTTGGCAATGTGATTGTCAAAGATGACAGTATGAACAAGTCATGTCCCCAAACCCCTAACGACTCCTACCGTATGTAATGGAGTACTACCTATGTGGTAATGTGTGGGCATGTTGTTATCCCCAAAGGGGATGACTATGCAACTAATGGCATTTAGCTGTAGGCCATGGCTCAAGCACCAGTCATCCATCTCTGTGAGACCCTGTTTGAGTATGCATGTGGCAGCTGGAGAGTTGATTATGGCACCCAGTTTGCAGTCAAGTGCGAACATGGTCAGCCATATTCCCCCTGTGGTAGCCTGTACGTCAGACAAATATATACTGAACAAGAGAGGTCCCAGGACCGAGCCTTGTGGGATACCACATGTAACTGGTGTATAGTCAGACATGGCACCTGCAATTCTGACCATGTGGGTGCTACCCCTGATCCAGGAAGCAATCCATCGTGTGAGATATGTGTTCATATTGACGCTGGTGAGCCTATGCATAATGGCCGATTGGGTTATTGTGTGGAAGGGTTTTTCAAGGTTCAGGTAGGCTGTGTGGACAACCGTCTCTATGTCAATGGACCTGGTAATTGTTTAAAGAAAACAAACAGGTTCAAGAGGCAAGCTCTGCCCACAAGAACGCTGAAATGTGTAGGACACAGTGTCTGTAGGTTCCCAATGTCTATGTGTATGAGTCCCATGACAATACACTCCATAGCTTTGCAGAACAGGCTAGTTAGGCTTATAGGGTGATATTGTCTGTGGTCCATTGTGGCACCAACTCTGTGGAGTGGGACCACTGTCGCTGTATGCCATTCCTTGGATGCATGTCCTGTAGTAACTCCGATATTGAACAGTGATGTAATGTAAGGGTTACGTCTGTCATGAAGCTCGTGTAAGATGCAGGCCGGGACACCGTCTGGTCCCATTGATGCTGTGATGTACGCTTTGGGGAGGGCAGCACTCACCTGTTACTTTGTGATGTCAGGGAGGTTACACTCTGTTGGTATGGATAGTTGCTCCTTAGGGGGGATGGGGGGAGACATCTGCACTGAACCTGTTTGCCAGGATGTTGGCAATGCCAGTGGGTTTAGGGTAAGTTTAGTCAGTATGCAGTAACTCAGCATATCAGTGAGTGTCCACCCAGGTTAATGACATAACTGAAGAAGGCCTTGTGATTGTCCTATGTGTCTGGTGCAATTGTCCATTAGAAGTGGCCCTTAGATATGTTCATGAGTGATCGTAGCTGTCTGCTAGTACAGATCACAGATGCCTTCCCTGTCTGGGATTGTGCTGTATCATGTAGTAGCTTCCTCCTGATGTACAGCTTATTAATGGCTGGGGTCTACTAGACAGATCTCCTGCCATTGAAGGAGTGAGTCCTGTTGTTATTTGGGATAGCACAATCCATGCAGTCCACTAGGTGTCCATAGAATGTGTATGTAAAGGATTCAGCAGTCTGAGCCATATTTGCCACTGTCCCAGGGTCTCTGAAGGATACCACCTTGCTTTGGTGAAGTGAGACGTTGGCTCATGAGAAGTTCACCACGATTACCCAGGATGGGTGTGTGGAGGGTATATAGATGTCCAGTGAGATAAATGTATGCTCTGACCTTACCAATGAGGGGTATATCGCTGGTGTGGAACATAGAGTCCCCATGTTGGTGATGATCAGGTCCAATATGTATTCCCCCTTGTGGCTTTGGTGACTGGTTGTGCCATAGCATATGAGTTTACAAATTGCAGCGACTTTTGGGTGAGGGTGTTGGGGCTTGAGTAGTATCCCCAGTCAATGTTTGTGTATTTGAAGTCACCCAATATAATGGTGTTTGTGGAGACCTTCATATTCTCCATTGTTCCCAGGAAAGCCGAGTGTGGTTCCTGAGTTTGGGAGGGTGGTCTGTAGCAGGCAACAAACTGAAAGGCAGTTTTGCACAATGGTAGTTGCATATGTATGGTCTGTGATGCTTTGTGCAGTGCTACTAACCCGGAGGTGTGTGTATCTGTGATGTATACGGATACTCCCCCTAGTTGTGTTGTCCGTTCCGAGTCTTGTGGTCAGAAAGCATGGTATGAAACATAACCTGGTAGTGCTGGTGTGCATTTGTGAGCCTGAACCAGGTGTCTGTTAGTGCACAGATATCACTATCCTACATACTGAGGAGAGTCCTGAGTGGGCGCAATATGAGGGTAACACATCTGGTGTTGAGCAGCATTACCCTTAGTTTCATTTAACCTGTAATGTCTATGGAGGTGGGTTTGTCTTTTGAGCCCTGCTTAAAAAAGGCACTATGGTGGTAGCAAGAGCCTTAGCCAGCATTCGAAAGTCTAAGAGTGACAGGTGCAAGCTGTCCATAGTGAAGCTACGTGGCATGTCGAGCATGTCACCACAGGCTGACAGACACTGGATCCCCTATGAATGACACCAATATGTTAGCCAACTGTTAAACGTGATATGTTTGTCTGTATACTGTGACATCATAATTGGTGAGTGTAAGATGCTAGACAAGGTCAGGGTCATACTGGCCTGGGCTACATGGTCAGAGTGTTCCTCTATGTATCATGTCATGTGGTCCAGGGAGTAACGTCTGAGGGTTTATGCACCAGCATGGACAATGATGGTGCCTGTACTTGTTTTGGAGTGACCTGAGTGCATGTGTTATGTGGCGGATCCTGGCACCCGACAGACAGCTCAAAGTGACTATTCCCTTGTTTGGCTTGGTGAGTGTCCCAATAGTGTGTCTGACAATAAGTGCCGCCTATTACAAGTGTATTAGGTGTGTTGTTTAGCCCAAAGGGCAGTGACTGTGTGGCACACTGACATTGTGAACTATGTGATATGTGGGTATTGTAGTGGGGTAGCAGTTGTGTGTGTGTCTGCTTTGGAGGTCTCTGCTGCTTAGGCAGAGTTCATTTACAGCCTCCAAGTATGTTTATGTGTGATAATGTGGTTTGATTGCTGTCACTATAGGTTTATGTGAGACTGATATGTGGTGTGTGTGGTTACCTTCGCCACCTGATAGACTGTGCCAGTCATGGGTCAAGAGAGTTCAGCCCCCTGTATGTCTATATAGGTGCAACTCTTACATATATCTGAGTTTGTTGGGAGGAGGAGAGGGTTGTCTGTGTAGATGAGGCAGATGTGACATTGTGTCAACATCACAATATTCACCAGATGGACTGGAGAGTACACACAAAACCGACCCCTGGACATGCCAGGATATTATGATGGCATACGCCGTAGCCTGATCACAAAGGATCAGTAGGGTGTTAAGTGTGTAAAAGAGTATAACAGGGATTAGTGCTCAGGTTCATTGGTGTTTTGTAAAGAGTAGCTGAGAAGGAGTCCAGACTGAATCATGACACCTCCTTCAGCTATGTCATAAATAGCAATGTACACCCATATATGTCCTGAGTCAGGGCCAACTGTACCTGACTGACAATGCTGACATCCTATCAGACAGGCCCATATATACATACCCACCTCCCACTGACGATAGTCCATATCATCATACCAGGAGATAGAAGGTAGAATGGCTGAATAGCTCCCCCCAATGCCAAAAGCATGGCAGCAAGTGGAATACATTGTTTCCCAATATGTGTCATGCATTAACTACAGAACAAACAGACCCTGCACCTGAACAGTCAGTTGAGCCTCACCCTCTCCACAGGATCTGGAACCGTTGAATGTGTTACAGCAACATATGGCACTCCCCACAAGTGTTGATGCACAACACACCATGGAAAGTATAGTCCAGTAAGCCTATGAAGTCTGATCTGCAAGGCCATGGAGTCCATCATGGATGAAGTCATAAACAGAGCTATTGGAAGCTGACAAACACACAACCCTACCAACTGTGGTATGCTCATGTGCGGATCATGGTTCCCAAACATGCTAGACTGTTTGCAAGGCAGCCACCCAGGACATACATCACTGAACAGAGCTACACATGTCTCACATAGATTTTGAATAGCCCTTTATCAACATCCCAGACACATGTAGTTTCCACAAAACCAACAAGCTGTGCATAAATATGTGTTGACATATGAAGGAATGTCAATGTGTCCACAGATAGATCACACAAGGTAAGAATTATGAGGTCCTGTTCAAGCTGTTGACACCTGCTGACCCACATGGATCATTCCTGGAATTGCATAAAACAAAGTGTACACATATTGCCATGTCCAGTCTGATGATGTCACCATCCTACAAATACAGCAGGAGAAGAGGCACTACCCAGTCAAGCATGTAGCTTGCTATGTTAATGTGTATCTCTCTAGTATCGTAACATAGTTAGGTAGGGGTTTGAATCCTGCAAATGCTGATTGTGTTGGGGGGTGTATGTGTGTGATTTCTTTTGAGAGGAGTTCCCTTTTTGGAGACTGGGAAAACACATTAAAAGAGGTACATTCCTCTTTGGAAAGTCTGATGATGTCAGCATCCTACAAATGTAGCAGAAGAAGAGAGACCACTCAGTAAAGTATATAGCATGCCGTGTTAATGTGTATCTCTCTAGTATCATAACATAGTTAGGTAGGGATTTGAATCCTGCGAATGCTAACTGTGTGTGGAGGAGGGGGGTGTATATGTGTGCAATTTCCTTTTAGAGGAGTGCACTTTTTGGAGACTGGGAAAACACATTAAAAGAGGTACATTCCTCTTTGGAAAATCTGATGATGTCAGCATCCTACAAATGTAGCAGGAGAAGAAAAACCACACAGCAAAGCATATAGTGTGCCGTGTTAATGCGTATCTCTTTAGTATCATAGCGTAGGTAGGGGTTTGAATTCTGCAAATGCTGACTGGGTGTATGTGTGCAATTTCCTTTGAGAGGAGTGCCCTTTTTGGAGACTGGGAAAACACATTAAAAGAGGTACATTCCTCTTTGGAAAGTCTGATGATGTCAGCATCCTACAAATGTAGCAGGAGAAAAAAAAAGCACCCACTAAAGCATGTAACGTGCTGTGTTAATGTGTATTTCTCTAGTATCATTAGATAGCGGTTTGAATCCTGCAAATACTGACTGTGTATGTTGGGGGGGTGTAAATGTATGATTTCCTTTGAGAGGAGTGCCCTTTTTGGAGACTGGGAAAACACATTAAAAGAGGTACATTCCTCTTTGGAAAGTCTGATGATGTCAGCATCCTACAAATGTAGCAGGAGAAGAACAACCACCCAGTAAAGCATGTAGCGTGCTGTGTTAATGTGTATCTTTCTAGTGTCAGAACAAAGTTAGATAGGGGTTTAAAACACTGACTGGGTGGGTGCATTTGTGGGGAGGGTATGTGTGCGATTTCCTTTAAGAGGAGTGCTCTTTTTGGAGAGTGGGAAAACACATTAAAAGAGGTACATTCCTCTTTGGAAAGTCTGATGATGTCAGCATCCTACAAATGTAGCAGGAGAAGCGAAACCACCAAGTAAAGCATATAACCTGCTGTGTTAATGTGTACCTCTCTAGTATCATAACATAGTTAAATAGGGGTTTGAATCCTGCAAATGGTGACTGTGTGTGGAGAAGGGGGGCTGTGTATGTGTGCGATTTCCTTTAAGAGAAGTGCCCTTTTTTGGAGACTGGGAAAACACATTAAAAGAGGTACATTCCTCTTTGGAAAGTCTGATGATGTCAGCATCCTACAAATGTAGCAGGAGAAGCAAAATCACCCAATAAAGCATATAGTGCGCCATGTTAATGCATATCTCTCTACTATCATACCATAGTTAGGCATTGGTTTGAATCCTACAAATGCTGACTGTGTATGTGTACAATTTCCTTTGAAAGGAGTGCCCTTTTTGGAGACTGGGAAAACACATTAAAAGAGGTACATTCCTCTTCGCAAAGTCTGATGATGTCAGCATCCTACAAATGTAGCAGGAGAAGCTAATCCCCCCAGTAAAGCATATAGCTCACTGTGTTAATGCGTATCTCTCTTATATCATAACATAGTTAAGTAGGGGTTTGAATCCTCCAAATGCTTACTGGGTGTGTATGTGTGCAATTTCCTTTGAAAGGAGTGCCCTTTTTGGAGACTGGGAAAACACATTAAAAGAGGTACATTCATCCAACAAATGTAGCAGGAGAAGAAAGAGCACCCAGTAAAGCATGCAGCGTGCTGTGTTAATGTGTTGTATCATAACATGATTAGGTAGGGGTTTGAATCCTGCAAACACTGACTTTGTATGAGTGCGATTTCTTTTGAGAGGAGTGCCCTTTTTGGAGACTGGGAAAACACATTAAAAGAGGTACATTCCTCTTTGGAAAGTCTGATGATGTCAGCATCCTACAAATGTAGCAGGAGAAGAGAAGCCACCCAGTAAAGTATATAGCGCGCTGTGTTAATGCGTATTTCTCTAATATCATAACATAGTTAAGTAGGGGTTTGAGTCCTGCAATTGCTGAGTATGTGTGTGTGGCATTGTTGGTCAATGCGGTGCAGGTTTTGCTTTTACTATGATATGACATATCATGATTAAAACAGCATGTGCATTGCACACATCAGGTATCTGAGTGGCAAATAAATATGTGTACATGTTCCCTCAGTCAGTACATAGGTGTGAAGCCTGCATACTACATGAATACATTTGTTTCCTTTAACAGATTGTGCTGCTGCTTCTCAGATTGTAGGTCACATATGTATGTATGTGACAAGGCCGCCCACTGTCGTGATCTGTGGCCAAGGTCATCTGTGCCACACACACCCATGACAGTTACTATAGAGTAGTCTGAGTGAGGGTATATGCCTGGAGTATATGTCAGACATGTTCATACACAACAACAACTGACAATAATGGACAGTCTTTATAGGTGTACAACAGCCTTGTGGATATGCATTCAGGCCTCTAATGTCTTATGTGCTACACAGAGGGACTCCACAATACTTATGGATATGTGGATACCAAGGGACACATGACATAACACGTGGCTGTATGTACACATTGGTACCCAAAATACATGTTGAGGGCTACCACCTATGTGGTACTGTCGGGATAGTAAGTATAGTAAATGTGGATAACTATGCCATAGTCGGCTTACTGCTATACAGCATGTATTGGACAACAGGTATCTGTCTGTATGATACTCTTGTGTAGGATGTGCGTCCCATCCAGGGAATGCATTGTAGGCCAATGCATGCATTTCCAGATGTGGATGGACATATCCCTAGTGTGTCTGCATGTACCTAAGGGGGCTATATGCCAAACAGGTGTGGTCGCAGGAATGGGTGGCGGTCAATACCACTGGTTACTGTTATAGTATAGTACCGGAAGGATCCAACTGTTACTGAATTCCCTACAACTGTGTGTCATTTGTCAGGACATCATCTAATGATTGCTTATAGTCATGCTGTTGAGGTTGTGTATTCTACCGGACTGCAAATCATTGACAGATATTAACAGTATCACCCATAGCATAGTGTCAACCCATGTCATACACACGTGTACCCATGTTAGTACATATCTGTAGTAGAATGCATACTGGCCATCGAAAGATACTATGAGATGTTAACAATGTGTACAGCAGGGTATGTCACATGTCCCATGTGTCCACTATGCATGTACATACAGACAGTGCACACCCACCATGTTCACAGATGTACACTTGCTAATCTGTACTGCACACATCACACACGTACTGTCCACTCACTAACACATGCTGGCAACACATTATACTTCAGCCAAGTGGCACATGGGTGGACAATACATACTCAGACCTAACAGTGGTGTAAACAATGCTACATTGACAATCAGAGCTTTGATGCATAATGCCTGCTCATATATACCTACAAGGATATCATTCCACTTTCCTGTTGACAACTTGCTAATATTGACACACTGCTATAATGTCACCCTGTGCATCAGCACCATGTTAGCCTGTTCCTGCATAAATGTTACAGATGACAGGAGGTGGCACAGGTGTCATCATATGCGCAGGGTGTGTTGTTGGTTTGCCAGAGCCTGACATTGATCCATCCAATCAACATGTCTGTGTGTGTGTGTGAGGGACAACAGTACAGCATGGGCCAATGATGTAATGTGTGTGTGTATGTGTGAGCCCTAGTTGTTTGGTTAATGTGTGTGTGTGTTTGCATGCACACAGCTCCACCATGTGGCTGCCATATACGGTAGGTTGTGGGACAGCCACAGACTGTACCTGCTAGGCGGTACAGATCACTGTCTCCGGCCACGGACACAGTACCTGTGCCTGCCAGGGGGTGCTACAGACAGTATCGGGTACCATCCCTAACTGGGTACTGTCATCAGAGGCAGAGGTATGACGACTGGTCCCATGTCCCTGCTGGGACTGGCCAGAGCCACGTGCACATGGTCTACTAGGACGGTCAATGGACAGGCCAGCCCCAGCATTGCTGGGGCTGGTACTGCCACTACGGGAGCGGCTGTGAACTATGGGCCATCCGTGATGACTGCCAGCTGTTGCTGTTGCTGGCATGCATCCGCGTCGACGTCTCAACCGTCCTGCATGCTCCTGGCTCATGGAAAACACATTGTAGAGGGCATCTAATGTCTCACCCCAACGTCTATCAATGACCTCGGTGTAATTCCGGATGGCACCGGCAAGGTCACGGATGCTTTAATTGATAGTGGAATAATGGGCCCTCTGCGCCCTAAGTCCCTGTCTGGTGTACCGTTCCATACATGCCTGTGCCTGCATTACAGCCCGGAACATACTGGACATTGTAAGACCTGTGAGGGCACGTCTGCCAGGGGCAATATGACCAGCGGTGCTCCCCCGAGAACCCCAGGACATCTGCCTATGTGGTACCAGGAATCCGGCTATGGCTGCTGTGAGGGGATGCAAGTGCCATGGATACCACACTCTCCTGGTCAATGCCAACTGTATGCTGTCCCTTGGCTAGGGCCATTAGTGATGAGGGATGTATTGACAGTATGAGTGTGTGCTTAGATGGGGTTGAACGCTGTGTACTGTCGATTGGCAGACCAACGACAGACCCTGTCCAACCTTCCTGTGCCAGAATACGTCTCATCATCTCCACTATTTGTGGCAGTGACTTCAGGTTCCCTGCTGCTTTCAGCCACCCCAAACTCAGCACCTGTGAGAAGAAGACAGGAAACACACTTTACAGTCTGCACATGATGTTAGCACACATGCACACATGCACACATGAACCCATGAGCACATGAACACATGCACACATGCACACATGTAAATCCAAAATGAAAGGTAACCTGTAAAACAATCAAGACGAACCAGATACACTTGCAGAACTCAGGTTTATTGCTTGAAGTCTGTCTGATAATATACTGACCAAGTACTAAGCGCTTTCACCCAAACTGTGGGCATCATCAGAGTACAACGGCATTCACAAAATTCTCAATTTAAATGGATGCATCAATAAATAATTATTCAATTAAACACTTCTAATTAATGCTGAAACACCTAATATATATAGTCAATACTTATATATATTAATGATAAATACAAATACTAAAAAATACTAGATTACAGCTAAAAATGCAAACCTGATTTTTAATATAATACTTTTGTTAATAAATAATTTAATAATTTAATCAGAATAAAACACACAAGGCACAAATATTTAAAACCTAAAATAGTATAAAATAGAAAAATTAGCAATGTATATAATAAGCTATATTACTCTAAAACCTATATAAATAGCGATTTGTATTTGAGTACACTGGCTATGGAAATACAGTCATTAATACCAGGGTATGTGTTAGCATTAAATCTAAGCTGCCACAAACACTCCTTAACCTCTAATAGTGTTTTTTCATCACCACCCTTGTTGCTGTTGAAAGGTATTCTATCAATAACAAAAAATAGAAACCTTTTAAAATTGTCGCATCTTGTGCTGTGTAAATATAATGCACTGGTGTCTTTCTTCTTTTAATGTCTCTAACATGTTCTCCTATTCGGTCTTTAAGCATCCTAATAGTTTTCCCAACATAGTATGCAGGACATGTAGAACAGGTAGCAAGGTATACTACCATTTTTGTTTTGCAATTGCAATGTCCTGGGCATCTAATGGTTTTACCATAGTTAGGAACTACTGCATATGGACCATCATTGATGAATCTACAGAAATGACAAAACCCACATTTACCCATCTTAGACTTAACATATGTATTCATACTCTGTGTTGATTCAAAATACTCTTTCAAATTCATACCTCTACTGTAGGTAATTTTTGGCAAAAAACCCAAAATATCAGTGCATTCACCATGGTTCGTGAATACATTAGACACATTGTAGAGGGCATCTAATGTCTCACCCCAACGTCTATCAATGACCTCGGTGTAATTCCGGATGGCACCGGCAAGGTCACGGATGCTTTAATTGATAGTGGAATAATGGGCCCTCTGCGCCCTAAGTCCCTGTCTGGTGTACCGTTCCATACATGCCTGTGCCTGCATTACAGCCCGGAACATACTGGACATTGTAAGACCTGTGAGGGCACGTCTGCCAGGGGCAATATGACCAGCGGTGCTCCCCCGAGAACCCCAGGACATCTGCCTATGTGGTACCAGGAATCCGGCTATGGCTGCTGTGAGGGGATGCAAGTGCCATGGATACCACACTCTCCTGGTCAATGCCAACTGTATGCTGTCCCTTGGCTAGGGCCATTAGTGATGAGGGATGTATTGACAGTATGAGTGTGCACTTAGATGGGGTTGAACGCTGTGTACTGTCGATTGGCAGACCAACGACAGACCCTGTCCAACCTTCCTGTGCCAGAATACGTCTCATCATCTCCACTATTTGTGGCAGTGACTTCAGGTTCCCTGCTGCTTTCAGCCACCCCAAACTCAGCACCTGTGAGAAGAAGACAGGAAACACACTTTACAGTCTGCACATGATGTTAGCACACATGCACACATGCACACATGAACCCATGAGCACATGAACACATGCACACATGCACACATGTAAATCCAAAATGAAAGGTAACCTGTAAAACAATCAAGACGAACCAGATACACTTGCAGAACTCAGGTTTATTGCTTGAAGTCTGTCTGATAATATACTGACCAAGTACTAAGCGCTTTCACCCAAACTGTGGGCATCATCAGAGTACAACGTCATTCACAAAATTCTCAATTTAAATGGATGCATCAATAAATAATTATTCAATTAAACACTTCTAATTAATGCTGAAACACCTAATATATATAGTCAATACTTATATATATTAATGATAAATACAAATACTAAAAAATACTAGATTACAGCTAAAAATGCAAACCTGATTTTTAATATAATACTTTTGTTAATAAATAATTTAATAATTTAATCAGAATAAAACACACAAGGCACAAATATTTAAAACCTAAAATAGTATAAAATAGAAAAATTAGCAATGTATATAATAAGCTATATTACTCTAAAACCTATATAAATAGCGATTTGTATTTGAGTACACTGGCTATGGAAATACAGTCATTAATACCAGGGTATGTGTTAGCATTAAATCTAAGCTGCCACAAACACTCCTTAACCTCTAATAGTGTTTTTTCATCACCACCCTTGTTGCTGTTGAAAGGTATTCTATCAATAACAAAAAATAGAAACCTTTTAAAATTGTCGCATCTTGTGCTGTGTAAATATAATGCACTGGTGTCTTTCTTCTTTTTAATGTCTCTAACATGTTCTCCTATTCGGTCTTTAAGCATCCTAATAGTTTTCCCAACATAGTATGCAGGACATGTAGAACAGGTAGCAAGGTATACTACCATTTTTGTTTTGCAATTGCAATGTCCTGGGCATCTAATGGTTTTACCATAGTTAGGAACTACTGCATATGGACCATCATTGATGAATCTACAGAAATGACAAAACCCACATTTACCCATCTTAGACTTAACATATGTATTCATACTCTGTGTTGATTCAAAATACTCTTTCAAATTCATACCTCTACTGTAGGTAATTTTTGGCAAAAAACCCAAAATATCAGTGCATTCACCATGGTTCGTGAATACATTAGACCAACAATCTCTTACAGCATTTACTATCTTCATAGATGTGTCATTATAAGGGATAACTAAGATGTCGTTACCAATAAGTGGTCTATTTGTACTAATGGTGTTTGAAAGGCCGAATTTAATAATAGGTTGGTAGACATGATTTCTTTTAATCCGTATCTCATTACTAATATTATCAATCAGTTCCCTAGGATATCCTCTGTCAGAAAACATGCTTGACAAGATTTTCATTTCATCAAGGAAAACTTTATCGTCACTGATAATTCTAGATAATCTTACCATCTGTCCTTTGACTAAATTCTTCCTTTGATGGTAAGGGTGTCAACTATCAAAGTGTAAAAAGGAATTGGAGCGTGTTTTTTTCCTATAAATATTAGTATCTATCATGTCGTTGTTTTTGTACAATAATATATCAAGATATTCACAATAATTATCAACCATCTTACTGGTAAAACTCAGGAAGGTTGTTGTAGTATTTAGGAATGATTCAAACTCAGTAAATCTTTCTCTAGTACCCTTCCAAAAAATCAGAATGTCATCCAAAAACCTCAAATATAGAACCACATCATCCCAGAAACATGAGGAAAAAATCTTTTGTGTCTCCCATAACGCTAAGACCAGGTTGGCATAAATCGGAGCACACCGTGCCCCCATTGCTACACCAGTTTTTTGTCTGAAATATTCACCATTCAGGAACATGAAATTATTTTCAAGAACTAGTTCCATTAATTCCTTAATGAATTTACATTTATCACTACTAAGTGTACCAAACTTGAGTAGGCTCGCTTCAAACATCTCCAAACCTTGTTTGTGTGGTATGGCAGTGAAAAGACTCACAATATCAATAGTGGCCATAAAAAACTCCTGGTTTATTCCAACAAGCCTAGTTCTAATTTTGTCCAAACAATGCCATGAATCCTTAACAATATGATCCAAATTACCTAAGACATCCTTGCAGTGAAAATCAATAAATGAAGCCATAGCTTCAGTTTTGGACCCTCTGGCTGAAACAATAGGTCTAAATGGTGGGTCATGAATGCTTTTATGAATTTTTGGAATACCAAAGATGGATGGAGTAATAGGATGTTCCACATTGAGAAAATTGTATTCATCCTTTGCAATAACTCCATCCATGAAGTATTCATACATGATCCAATCCAATTTGGTGTATGCTCTATTCATTTCATGTCTTGACACCTTCTCATATGTGTTGTTGTCATTTAGCATTGTTGTAATTTTGTTAAAGTAATCCTCTTTATTCATTACAACCACACCCCCACCTTTGTTGGGTTTCATAACCCTATATTTGTCTGTTGTTGTAAGTTCTTTTAAACAAAATTTCTCAGCCGTGTTAAGGTTGTAGGCTGTAATTCTTTCAGTTTGAACAATTCTCCGAATTTGAGTGTCACATAACCTCTCAAACACTTGGATAATAGGATTCTGTGGAGGTATAAAAGTACTCTGTCTCTTTAATGTTAAGTACTCCTTACCAATCTGCATATTCCTATTCTTAAAAAACATCCTTAAATTCAATTTCCTTGTAAAAAGTTTTAAATTAATCAAAATTTTACCAATGTCCGATCTAAATTTTGGAACAAATTTAAAACCTTTTTTAAAAAGGTTTACATAGCTTGCATCAACCATCAACTCAGTAAAATTGTATACATAATTAATTATGTTCATTATATTATAGTCAAAACATTATAGTATGTATAAGTGGTTTTGTTAGAAGGATTACTAAGAAGCCTTACACGGAAGGTGGAGTTTCCAGGGAATATATTTCTTCTTGTTTCAGTTCCTAGTGTTGGGTAGAATGTTTTGTTGTTTATTGTAAACAGCATTACGGGTAGGACATTGTTCATATTGTTTGTTGTTGTTTAATTGAACATTAGAAATATTAGGTAAAGATTGAAAATGCAAGAACAAAATTTTTTTAACGGAGATTTGAAACGTAGTTATTTTAAATTGTGTAAAGTGTAGTAAGAACATGCTGTGGGCACAAGTTATATTAGAAACAACAGTGTTATCTGCTTCACCTAGCGACATGTTCACAGTGTTATACAGAGAGATGTGGTTAGTTCAACCACAATCCACTAGGTTGTTTTTGGTAAAAAATATTTTCAATAAAAATACTAACATACATAAAAATTATTTATAATTATTTATATATATATATATTTCATATATTTTGTACATATCCTTCTATTACAATATTCACTTCTGTATTTTTTGTTAAATACAATACATTTATTAAATGGCTTTTATGTACATTTATACAGCACAGTTGCACTTTAACAAGGTTTTTTAAAAAGAGTTTACAAAGCATGAAGGGTTAATCCATGCCTTAGAAACCATTTTTATCTATATGAATTTTTTAATTGTTAAATTTTATTGGTTTAATTAATCAATTATTGAATAATTATCATAATTACTTTGAAGAAGAATTGTATAAAAACCAGAGGCACCATAGATTTAGTATTCTGATGAAGTCTGCTTTGGGCAGACGAAAGCGCTCATGTAGTTGGAACTATTTGAAATTCTTGTGATTAAAGAAAGTATTTTTTTGTCTGTCAGTACGGAACTTTGGTTTTGTGTACAGTTGAGTTACTATATCTACTATACCTGGAATGATTGTCTTTAATCTATCAGCAAAAATACTCATAAACATTTTATAGTCAACATTAAGTAATGAAATAGGTCTATATGAAGTGCATCTGGTTGGGTCTTTATTGGGTTTTAAAATTGGTGAAATAAATGTGTATTGCCAGGATGGGGGAGTTGTTAACTCATTTTGAGCTAAAATGAAAACCCTATGTATTAATGAGTAAGTACTTTTAGGAAGAATTTTATAGATCTCTGGTATAATACCATCATTACCTGGTGCTTTGTTTGATTTAAGTTTGTTTATTTGTGTAATAACCTCTGTATATGAAATATTTTTATCTATTAGTTTAGTCTGTTGTTTATTAAGTTTTTTGTTCATGTTTGTAGTTATAAATTTCTTTATTTTATCTTTAGGATCCATGTTAATGTTATTGTGATTAATTTTATGAAAGTGATTTCTAAATTCATCTAATATTTCTGGTAAACTAGAAACATTCTTCTTTTTCCCTGGAGATTTTTGATATGATTTTGTTTATTCAGCCTTTTTGTTTTATTTTTAAGTCTATGTAAGTATTTGGGACTTATTGAGTAAGACAAAAACTTATATTTCTCTAATGTTATTTTGACTTTATGGGTTAAAATTTCTTTGTATTTCTCATTTAATTTATTTATTTCCTCAATGACTTTTTTGTCCATAATATTTTTTTATTATTATGTTTGTATGAGTCTAATTTGCTTTGAATATCTAGCAATTCCTTGTCCCAAGATTTCCTTTTATTATTATACCATCTGATACTTTGTCCATATAAATATGATTTTAAAGCATCCCAAATGTAAACAATGGAGACATCAGGTGTAGTGTTTAAGTCTAAGAAATGTTGCACCTCTGTAAGTATATAATCTTTATAGTCTTTTAGTTGAGTTAAGTATGCTGGTATTCTTTTGATCTGGACATTATAAGTACTCTTTACCATAAATTCAAAGACAATTGAATTATGATCTGATATAGCACACAAAATGATTTTGGAATTAATTAAGTCTGTTACCATTTGGTTAGAAATAAATAATCTATCTATTCTTGAATAAGTTTTATATCTGTTAGAAAAAAAAGTGTATGGTAATGATTTAGAATCTATCTGATTATTAATATCATTCAAATGATATAAATTAATAAAATCCTTTAAATGTTTTGCATTAGATGTAATTTTCCTTTTTCCTATAGTAGTAGTATATTTTTCATGTAGGATACAATTAAAGTCACCTGCTAAAATAATATCTCCTATAGAAAATGATATAATCTTATTGAGATGGTGTTTCACTGTATTAGTGCCAATTCCTGGTATCCAATATACATTGATTAATGTATATATTTTCCCATTAATCTGTATTGTAACCATACAGAACATTCCTTTATCATCTTTATAAGACTTAATAGTTTTAGGTATGGGCATATTTTTGTTCCATAAGATAGCCACTCCTCTTTTTTTCTATGTGTGTTCTGAGCTAACCAAGACTGTATATTTATTAGTGACTAATTTATCTATATCCTTTTTCAGGAGATGTGTTTCTTGAAGGAATATTAAGTTGGCTCTATGCAAATTAATATATCTCATTAAACTTGCCATTTTACATGGGTTATTCAATCCATTAATGTTTAAAGAAATTCCTTTTAGAGATACCATTTAGCTTTTATAAACATATAAAACATATAATCAGAATAACAATTAACAAAATAAGTGTTATTATATCTCCTCCTTTAGGTGTTCCATTAATTATAGCTGTATTTAATGAAAATCTTATGGAATTTTGTGTAAGTTTCACTTTTATTTGTAGTGACAATGAGTTTATAAAATGTGATGTGGATGTCAGAACTATATACATACAACAATAATCAGGTGAAAATAATGTTTGGATTAAACATTGCACCCAGCCTGGAGTTGAAAACTCCAACTTCGAGTAGCTAATACCACTCAAGTTATCCCCCTATCCTAAGCAGCAGTACCTCAGCTGCCACCAAATTAATTTGATACTAACTATTATTAACTAAAGTTAACCTCATTTAATTTGATTATCTATTATAACAAAGCTAAACAATTTATATAACAGCTTCATAGAAACACCTCATATTACTATGTACATCTATTCTGTATAATACACTCATAATCAAAATAGCATTCTAACAATCTTGATAGTGGGAGCAAAGAAGAGAGAGAGAGAGAGAAAAAAAAGGGAATATCCATATGGTAGTTTATTAAAAGTTTGTAAGAATAAGTTCTTATTATATGTTTATGTTCATTTGAATTCAATAACATATATTATCTTAGGCTATTATGGTTCAGACATTACTTATATTAGGGTATTCCCACATTCTGCCATAGTAATGCAGTTAAAAGCTTTTAAAACTTTAAATTACTTGCACCAAAAGCTTCCTTCTCATATTTATTATTGCCAAGTAAATAAAATATTTATTCTCATGCATAAGTTAAGTTAAAAGATCATACTGCACAGCAATGTTGATTCCTAGTTATACTTAAATCATTGTGATGAAAGCCATCTGTATTTTATATATCTGAACTGCAGCCTTAAAATATGTCACATGACAATTTCTTCTTAAATATAATCATAATGATACATGTGCTTGTCTGTTAGTCAAGGCAAATGATTTATAACATTACATATGTTTAAATCATAAGCATTTATATACATTAAAGTGCTGCAGTCATATAAGCTTTCAAAAACAAGTGTACATGTGTTTTACCTTCTATGCCTTCTAAAATATCTCACTTGTTTACTATGGCATACTAAGTCATTTAAAATCATTATAACTTTTATATTTTATAAATTACATCTTAAATAAGTAAGTTATTATAAAGAAAAACTCACATTTAGGTGTCATAACGTTTGTTTTTCATCACAAAGTCGCATTTACAGCAGTTCTACTTCCTGAAACAGTTTGCTTCTTGAATCTGCGATGTGTCAGTGTGAAATCAGGGGTCAAAGTTCAAAATGACTGCTTTCAGCTTCTCTGCGTGTATTCTGAGTGTTGAAGCTTTTAAAACGACTCAAGGACACTATTCACGAGGAAACCCACATCCCAGATTGTCTCCCATAACATTCTGGCGAGAATTTTAGTAAAAGCAAGTGACTGACATTCATTTTGTAATACAAATGAATCTAAACAGTGCAAAACCTTCTCAAAGTATTTTACAAGTTATTACAGTCTCTATGACAGTGAAACCATGCCTGCAGTTGTTTAACATAAATACAACTTATTTTTATATGCCCCATTTCATTTTCTCATACAGATCTTATTACATACATATATCAGTATTATCAGAAGCATATAACTGTATATATAAGAGAGAGAAGACGAAAGAGAAGAAAAAAAAGGGACCTACAAAGAGTATCTACAAAGATATATTACTTGCTGTTTGTTTTAATAAAGTAGAATATGAGACATATTACTTACAACTACTTTAGTTCTAATTAATTGCAATTATATCATGACATATTATTTGAAATCATGTATAAGTAATTAAGTCATGGTATAATATTTAGCAACAGTATTTAAACAGCATAAATGATTTTAAAAAACGAATAAGTTATTTTTCCCCTTATTCCATATTTTTCATCAAATCTCTCTCCCTGCCCTCCCCCACCCCTCATTAAATGTATAGTTTAGAGAGAATGCCATTATTTAAAACAAGAAGAGAAAGGAAATGTATCAAATTACTAACCTTAGGTCTCTTTATCACAAAGAGAAACAAGTTGATTCATAGCAGGTTATTTGTTCCTCAGAAAGTTTGATTATTTATAAAACAAAAACAATTCTTTGCACACAAAAAAGTAACTTTGAATAAATCCTTAAGATATTTGTGGCTTTCTTGAAAATGTAGTAACTGTAATTAAAGAGTTCAAAGAAATATAGTACATGTCATTTGTTTTTTAGTCTTTTTTGCTTCTCTGAAGTCTTCCAAGAAGTTCCTGTTGCCATCCTCTTTAGCGAAGGACTTGCCCATTCCATATCTTCTATTTTATCTAATATTTTATGTTTTTTAATATACAGCAAAGCAGAGTCTAAGTCTTCAAAAATTCTAGGGCCATCTGGTAAAAAGATTTTTAGTTTGGAGGGAAATAAAAGATGAGTTTTGAACTGTGCTTTCTTGAGCTCTCTTATTAATGGCAAAAAAACTTTTCTTTTAGTTATTACCAAGGAAGAATAGTCATTGTCAAAACGCACAGTTGCCTCATTAATTTTTATAGGAGCTTTAGCCCATGCAGATTTTAATACCATATCCTTGTCATAAGATGATAAAAATCTTACAATAACTGATCTAGGATACTTATTATTAGTATTAGAATTAGATAAAGACCTATGGGCTCTTTCAATACCAAAAGAAAATGCTTCTGACAGATCTAAAGTTTTGGGAAGCCAAGTATTTAAAAAGGAAGTAATGTTGATACCTTCTATATTTTCTGGCAATCCAAAAATCCTTATATTATTGCGTCTGGATCTGTTTTCCAGGTCATCAAGTTTGGATTGAAGGTGTGTGTTCTGTTTCAGTAAAAATTCAATATTAATTTCTTCTTCCTGAATTCTGTTGTCCATATCATTAAGAGTCTCTTCTATACCTGTAATCTGAGCTTTCTGATGTTGTAAGTCTTGATGTAACAAATCCATTTGTTTTGTATTTTTTTCTATAAAGTTATCAATTTTAACATCCAGTCTGTCCATTTTAGTTGTTAGTTGCTGAATAGTTGATAGTAAAGACTGAAGCTCTTTCTTGATGCTGGAATCCTGACTGTTTGCCTTACTGGAACTCATTCTGAACAGAGGTGATGAAAGAGAAATTTCCAAGAAGATTTCTGACAGGAAAATTATTTAAATTTTCTTTCTTTTTTAGATATTATTCAAGATACTGATATTCCAAACGTATTTAGAAAGAAAATTATTACATTAGTTGAATTTTAAAGTAATTATTTCCTGTCAGTGTAGTTATGTTGGTGGAGCTGAAGAAATCTGCTGCTATCCTGTGTTCATCCTTGGCCACGCCCCACTATGTATTTTCTGAAGAACATGAAGTCTGAAATTCAAATGCCTGTCAATTTTACTGCTGACAGAACAAAAACAATTTTCAGCAGAGACCCAGGGATTAATACTGCAGACACGTCTTTGTAAAATGACAGGGCACCAGAGCAAATCCACACAAACACAGGGAGGAGATGCAGATTCCACACAGAAGACACCCCAGCCAAGAATCAAACCAGAAAACCTATAGCTGTGAGGCAATAATACTACCACTGCACCATCAAATATGCAAGGATTTAAACATTCAGAAACCTGAAGTCTGAAATTCAAATGCCTGTCAATTTTATTTAACATTTGTTAATCAGGACAGTCTGATTTGGAAAAAAAAAATTTCAGCAGAGGCCCAGGAAGAAATAATGCAGACATGTCTTTGTAACATGGGAGGACACAAAAGCAAACCCATACAAACACAGGGAGAAGATACAGACCCCACAAAGAAGGCACCCCAGCCAAGAATCAAACCTGAAAACCTGCAGCTGTGAAACAACAATGCTACCACTGTACCATCAAATATCAAGTATTGCAACATTTACAAACCACAGATATTATGAGGAACAGATCAGATCAAATATGAGGCAAAAATTTGCAACTTTTTTTATACAAATGGTGGTGGGTAGGGAATTCAGGTCTTTAATACCTACATACAAGGTACAGGGTTCAAGCCTGATGTATTCCCTACCACACACACACCTGTAGTAGCAAACCACAAAAACTAAATATACTGCACTGGGTGCCAAACTGTCATTATGAGAGACCAATCAAGACAAAATGAAGTGTAGAAGAATAAAAATATTTCAATGCATTGGCTGCATGACAGCTTAATATCTAGATGGAAACAAAAAAGGTTGTGAGGCATGAAAAAATAAATTACTTTTTAAATACATTAATGGAATGCCAGTCAAAATCAAGTATAAGAAAAACAAGCAGCACTCAACTCAAACCACTTCTTACACTGCAGTTCTAATTATAATTTATATTCAGCTTTATTAAAGTAACAAGTAACATGCTGAAAGTAGAAATCTCTGATGCCCTCACTTGTAAAAATGTTCCTTATCCAAAAAAAGACCTGCTGCCTGACATCTACTTGTTTCATGGGGAAAACATGATCAAAGTAAAAAATGAAAAGCAAACAAGAAATAAACTCAAGATACATTGCTTAAAAGGATTACTGTACAGGTTATGGACCACGCGATTGGCATTCGGTTTACGGGTAAAGCCTGCAGAGATGACTGGAAGTCTCCAAGTATAATGAGACTCTTAATGTAATTCTGTCCTTTATTACAAATACTGGCATATGCATTTCAATACCCAAGGCTTATACATTATCTAGTTAAGTATTCTCTACATGGCTACAGAAAGGCTTTCAATGTTGGCAATTCTTTAACAGTATGCTTATTAAAGCTTACTTGCATCTTGCAATCTCAGCCAAGCTTACCTGATGGTCATTAAAGTATTGCTACTTAAACACAGGGCAACAGGCACTTTGAGTAATAAGCATAAATCAACAGTACAAAAAATATGACAGAAACCAGACCATTCTGTAAAAATCAAGGACAGATGAAAAGCCACTCTAGTACTTGTGTCTACCTTGGATGGGTGGGATTCTCTGCACATTTACACTGCATAATTACTCCTTGCCTTGCTTCGACACATCCAGAGTCACTACATGGGGGAGTGGGGTGCAACAAGTATGTCACAGTTTGAAATGTCTCTGGCTGACTTGTGATGGCCCTGACACATTTGTCATACCTCTCAACCTCAGAGCAAGAAATCTGGACAAAGCCATACAAAGAAATGGGACAGAGGCCCAAAAATAAGGACAATTTTTAAAATATTGCTCTTATAAACTTAGAAAGCTAATAGAGGTCTTGCATTAGTATGAATTTTCTGAATGGTATGAAATCTGAAACTCAAATGTCTGTCATTATTTTCTAACTTCAGTCTTTAATTATTTGTCAGTAATTTGCCAAAAAACACAATTTTATGAAAAATGGACCAAAAATGTGATGTAAAAATATAAAATAGCAACACAATACAGCTGGGAACCTGTCAAAGAAGGGACACTATAATATTAGTACTGCTAACTTGATCAGCTGACAAAATAAAATAATCTACATGCATTTCTGAAATAAAAGTAATCTATTATTACAGTTATTTCTTAATTATAAACCCTCCATGTTTTCTTCCAAAAGTGCTATTTTGCGGAGGGATCATTAGGGGAAGAGCAACATTTTGAGCCAAAATCAGGGACAGTTGAGAGGTTTGGCTATGCCTAATTCTATAAAGCAATTTATCTGCATGTACCTCTCAACCTGTTAATGCAATAAATCTGAACAAGGCCAAATATATTGGGGGAACATATAAACAGTACTAAAAATTGCTCTTGTGTAAACTGGAACAGTTGATAGAACAGGGCTTACTTTAGCATGCATTTTTCTGAAGGTTATAAAGTCTGAAACTAGTGTGTCATTATTTATTGACTTAATTCCTAAATGATTTGCCAGAAAACCACAAATTTTATGAGGAACAAACCAAAAATAAGAAGCAAAAAATCTATTCATTCTTTGAAAATCTGGACAGTTGGGAGGTATAGTTCAGAAGCAAAAAAAATCTATTCATTCTTTGAAAATCTGGACATTTGGGAGGTATAGTTCAGCTGGGGCTGTCTAAGTTTGCCGCCCTTCCCCCTCACAAAACCATGGTCGAATGGAGCCTCCCCCTGCAGCCATTCCAATGATCCATTACTTTGCTATTTCACTCCATTTACCATAAACACTAATGTGCATACTGATTTACTTCTATGATGATTTGAACTTCATTTGAAAGTTTTATTTTGCATTTTACAGCACAAACACTAAGACATCTGCTAAACAAACTTGGCATTAAAACTTCTCTGCCCTTGAAACTCACATTCATTGAAACAACATTAAAACCCACATTCAAAGAAAATACATTTTACCCTTGGCAGATAAAAATGAATTCTGGGCTGTTTTCAAATCATAGGCCCCTTGCATATGAAACATACATGTGCTCTTTGATACACCTTCCTATTGCTTTGAACATTTTTCCAGTAAACAATGAAACAAAACTGCCCAGTTCAGAACATTTCCATCATAAAAGTCTACTCAAACTTCAACAGTCCACTATTATCAGTAAATATGCACAATTCTACAGTCCACCATTATCAGTAAATATGCACAATCTCTGAAGTAGTAAAAAAGTAATCTAAATAATTCCACGTTAAATAAATCTGTAATGAAGAGGTTGTTGCCAGCAATCACCTTTATATTTCATGGCTTCATTGAAAAATAATGTGTCTGATGCCCCTGAGGAATAAATTGCCTAAGTTACATTAAAAATAAGCTAGTAATATTGCAATAGGAAATGGATGGCAAACTGATAACAGGCTCATAGGTAGTATCTTAACTTTCAGTACGGCAGTATTCACCCCTTATGGGAGCAGAACCAACAACCTTTTGCATTAAAAGCAAGTACACAACCTGTTGTGCTATTAGCAACATGAGCCGACTTACCATAATCAGCACTAACTTCTCTTCCCCTGCAGCTCTCAGCTCCTTGTAAAATCTACGCAATACTCAACTGCATCTCAACTTCGCAGCACAAGAAGTCTGGAAAAAGCCAAATTTATTGGGGTGGGTCAAAAGGGCAAAAATCAGGGACACATTAAACATCGCTTGTATAATCTTGGAAAGCTGCTAGAATAAAATGCTGTGTTACCACCATACATTTTACTGCCAAGGTCCCTGTGCAAAAGAGTCAGAACAACATACCACTATGCCAAATCACCTGCTTTGTGAAAGAAAAATGCTGTGTTACCACCGTACATTTTACTGCCAAGGTCCCTGTGCAAAACAGTCAAGAGCAACATACCACTATGCCAAATCAGCAGCTTTGTGAAAGAGAGGAAGACTGAAATGTAAATGGCTATCATTTAATGAATTCAATTCCCACCATAGCTGTCAACCTCTTAGCACAAAACACCTGGACAAACCCAGTAATGAGGGAATACAGCCCTCAAACATATTCAGTGAATTCAGTTCTTGCCATAGCTGTCAACCTTAGCACAAAAAACCTGGACAAAGCCAATAACAGGGTATTACAGTCCCAAAAATAAGGACAAATTTCAAATAGTCATCTTATAAACAAAAAATTGCTATAATAAAAGGTTGTGTTACTATATATTTATTGCTAGAATAAAAAGTTGTTTTACTATGTATTTTCTGAAGAATATGAAGTCTGAAATTCAAATGCCTGTCAATTTTACTTCTGACGGAACAAAAACAATTTTCAGCAGAGGCCCAGGGAAAAATACTGTAGACACATGTCTTTGTAAAATGGCAGGACACCAGAGCAAATCCACACAAATACAGGGATAAGATGCAGACTCCACACAGAAGGCACCCCAGCCAAGAATCAAACCAGAAAACCTATAGCTGTGAGGCAACAATACTGCCACTGCACCATCAAATATGTAAGGACACCAGAGCAAATCCACACAAACACAGGGATAAGATGCAGACTCCACACAGAAGGCACCCCAGCCAAGAATCAAACCAGAAAAACCTATAGCTGTGAGGCAACAATACTGCCACTGCACCATCAAATATGCAAGGAAGTAAACATTCAGAAACCTGAAGTCTGAAATTCAAATGCCTGTCAATTTGTTAATCAGGACAGTCTGACTTGGAACAAAAAAAAAAAAACAATTCTCAGCAGAGGCCCAGGAAGAAATAATGCAGACATGTCTTTGTAACATGGGAGGACACAAAAGCAAACCCACACAAACACAGGGAGAAGATACAGACCCCCACACACAAAGAAGGCACCCCAGCCAAAAATCAAACCCAAGAACCTACAGCTGTGAGGCAACAATGCTACCACTGCACCATTAAATTTCAAGCATTGCAATATTTAAAAAACACAGATATTATGATGAATAGATCAGATCAAATATGAGGCAAAAATCTGCAATTTTTTTACAAATGGTGGTGGGTAGGGAATTCAGGTCTTTAACACCTGCATACAAGGTACAGGGTTCAAGCCTGAGGTATTTCCTACCACACCACCATGAGTCTAACCACAAGTATATTGCAACTGGGGCATTTTCACACACATGCACACACACACACACACACACACACACACACACACACACACACACACACACACACACACACACACACACACACACACACACACACCAAATTCCCTGTCTACACACACACACACACACACACACACACACACACACCAAATTCCTGTCTACACACACACACACACACACACACACACACACACACACACACACACACACACACCAAATTCCCTGTCTACACACACACACCAAATTCCCTGTCTACACACACACACACACACACCAAATTCCCTGTCTACACACACCAAATTCCCTGTCTACACACACACACACCAAATTCCCTGTCTACACACACACACACACACACACACCAAATTCCCTGTCTACCTGAAGTACATCACCGTAAATCCTGTCCAACATCCGACCCCTCTCCAAACACCCACGCAAATCCGACCCTGCCCGTCGCAAGATCTTCTCCCAATGAGACTCCAATGCAGACCCTTCCCGTCGCGAGATCCTAAATCCCTGCCCCTCGCAAGATCTTCTCCCGATGAGACTCCAATGCAGACCCTGCCCGTCGCGAGATCCTAAATCCCTGACTGCTGACGTTGCAGTCCGACCCCGACGTGTTTCCCCAGTGAGTTCCCAGGACAGTCTATGCAGTTTAAAACTGCATAGACTGCTGGACTGCTGCTGAGACAATTTGCGCATGCTCCACTGTCTCAGCAGCAGTCCGGACTAGTGCACATGCGCGATGTCCGCGAATTTTTAAATTTTTTATTTTCTATTTATTTCTTTTTAATTTTTTACTTTCAAGTTGAGGGGGCTGCAGTCCGGCAGTCCAATAGCATGGGCCGCCCCTGGTAGGAGGGTGTTGTTTCATTTTACAGAGTGATTAACACCTGCTAGGGGGTGTAGGAGGGTGTTGCTTCATTTTACAGGGTGATTAACACCTATTAGGGGGTGTAGGAGGGTGTTGTTTCATTTTACAGGGTAATTAACACCTGCTAGGGGGTGTAGGAGGGTGTTTCTTCATTTTACAGAGTGATTAACACCTGCTAGGGGGTGTAGGAGGGCTCCTTCATGTGCTTCCTAGCCACTTCCTTCAACCACTCCACCCTCCAGTACATTTATAACCTCATAACCTCTACCTGCATACCATGACCTTACCCACCCACTTAAATATACATCTCATTATGTATCTGTCCATTTTTAATTTCACCAATTGATTCATATCTCCCCCACCCCATGCTCACCATCCTTGTGAATTTTCAAACTCAACAACAATCTTTTCATCACATTTTGTCTAACAACCGAACATCAAGAATAATATCAATTCAGTACATAAATAAAAGTACATCATTTTACATTTTACCAACTGCTCCCAGCCTAATATACTCAGATGAATCCCATATCTACCAGTATCTACACCCCACTTGAAGATAACTGAAATATCACCTACACATTAATAATTCCTCCAAACTATGAAAACTATACATTCCAACCAGTATCGTAGTCACTTCTTAACTGTATACCCTTACATAACCACAAAGATACTGACGGGCACATACATTCCTTTCTTGTACATCTTTATCCTTCATAAAGTTCCAAGAACCATGCCCCAAACCTCATATACTCTTTCTGCTCAAAATACTTCAAACCATTCACAGTAAAGCTCTCTCATCCTGCAGCCTTCGTTAAATCAGAATTTACCTCCTGTGCCATCAACTACAACCATAACTGTCTAGCGCACTCATACCCATTTCCAAGTTCACCTGCTCATTGATGCAGGCTGGTAAGCAGATCTCACCATCTCCTCACATCCAAAAATGTCTAGAATTCTGTAAAAGACGAACGTCTCTTATTTACTTTCTGCTATCATGTAGCTTCATCAAACCCAGCTCAAGACTCCAGATTCCACCACACTCCAACCACTGTAACATACCTGACAAATCATAAAAAACAACAAATAAGTTAAAATATACCTACTTGCTGCAGGAAACACGCTAAACAAACTATATCAAATAAGTTCATTGTTTTCCACAAAAAGCCCAGACATAGTAGAAGTTACCAAATCATAGGTAGAAACAGCCACCCGTTTTAGCCAAGACATCCCCAATTACAGTTAACTATTTAATGCTACAACTGAAATTAGAGTGGGCAGTGGTACCCTAGTCTCAATCAAACAACAACATAAAAACATTATTCTTTGGACAAAGCACATCCATGAATGACCATGACCCCAAGTAGCAAGCCTTTAATGTGCAATGAACAACTCAAAGCATCTAGTTCTCATAACTGCCTACCACCCTCCTTCTAACTTAAGTTCAGATTGTTAATTAATGTAATCATGCAGCTATCCAGACATTTTACTGATATAATTATTCCAGGAGATTTTAACCTGTACCTTCCCGGACCATCCAGCACAAATACATTAGATCTCTTTAACCAACTAATACAAGAAAGTACTGCACCTAACTTTATTACAGGATACCACTCTGTTAATAACAAACTCTGAAAATAAAGTCTCATACATCAAAGTCCCACTGCCCCTGTGTCCATAGCAGTCATCCTAACTCACACAAAGTATAAGATTTCCCCCCATGATTACATTTTGTCCTAATAAACACATATACACATAAATCACAGCTTTAAGGGCTGAACTCACAACTTGGCATCCCCTCAAACTTGTAATGAACCAGCCCCAAAATCACATCCAACATAATAAGTACACTTCTGTAATTGCAAAACAGTCATGTCTCCAAAATATCAAGACTACTTAAAATTAACCTCTGCCATTCAATCGTCAAAAAATGTGAGCCATTCTACAAAGTAAGATAAAAACCCTAGAATCAACTGAAGCATCTCTCCACATTAAAAGTAGAGACAGAGTCATTTTTCAAAGGACCGTGTCAAAAAAACAAAAAACAAAAAACAACTAAAAGGCACAAAGCCAACTTCCTATTAAGTAATCAAAATTACATAAAATTACTCAAAAACAATACGTCTGGGCCCTATTAAACAACATCACTGGAAACATCCAAGTCTTCTAAGATAGATACAATTACCACTTCCTTAGACACCCTTTCTCTAACTGACTTTGACACAGAATTCTCCACACTGCCCTATACCTCCTCAGTCATCCCATCTCCACCATGTCATAAATTGTACTACGTCTGTACACACCCCATTCTGCTTCAAACTAATTACAACCAAAGGCATACAAAATGATTGATCAGACACCAACAAATATTCCCACAGGAGCATGTAACCTACTACCATAGTTCATTGTACTATTGAAATTACATATAATTTCATCTCCTCTAAAACATACTATGCCTAATCAAAAATATAAAGCTAGTAGGATGGAAGCCAGCCATAGTCAAGCCAACTCCTAAGCTTCGTAAACCAGAAAATGCTAAGGATTTTAGGCCAATATCAATGCATCCAATTTGGGGAAAATATTTGAAAAACTGTATTTTACACAATTAAGTAATTACTCCAAAAGGTACAACATCCAGTCGCTACAGCAGGGTGGCTTTTGTTTAACAAGTAGCACTGTCTCAGCATTTTACATTCTAAGTGACGATTCTCTCTGAAATGTGGATAAAGAGCTTTTATGATAATCAGCACTCATTGATCTATTTAACGCATTTAATCTCACGGATAATTAACTACAACTAAAGCCATTAATTGATGTAGAAATGAACACAAACTTCCACTGTCAAAATCTTCCTGAGTGACAGATAATTTAAAATTCAAGAATATTTTCTCTTATTCAGTTCCACTTAATAAAGGTGCTCCACAGTTGTCAATGTTATCACCTCTTCTATTCTCATTTTTCATTAACAAACTTTCTTCAGACCTAGCATATCCCCACTTATCCTAAATGCAGATGATATGGTCATTTATAGAGCCAATACCTTCCACTTCACCATTAAAAGAGGACTAGTAAATTCACTCTCCAACTCACTCAATATTTGGCACAAAAGTTCATCTTAAATGCAAAGACAACCAAATCAATGACATTTGGATCAAAACAAAAGCTTGTGTTTGCTCCACAACAGAGGAGAATAGTGTGTAGGAATACAGAACCATTAGAAATGACCCAGTAGTTTAACTTTCAAGGAATATGACCTGATGAATACCTGAACTTCCAATGCTGTGTGAAAGCTACAAAGGCCAAAATCAACATGTTAGTATAATAAGCAAAAAAGATTTCACACTTTCTTTTATCCACAGGGAAGAATGGATATAGGAACAAGGATTGCACCAGGCCCAAATTAAGTATGGCCTCTACATTGTAGCAAATGCATGCAAGGAAAAAAACTCACTGTAAACAACAATCACATTTGCAGATTTATGTCGGTGGCCCCAAAAGAGAGCACCACTAATAAATTGTAGCAAAAGCAGCCAATAAAACAAAGATGTTCACTATTCCTATCATTTAAAAGGATGTTTGCAAACAGATGGAGAGAGATTTCTCATATTCTACCTCTACTGAACTGTAAGAAGACTAATAAAAACCCAAGAGGTTGTAATCTGAGATTAGTCGTGAGAAGGACTTTTGGTCTATGTTATGTTAAATCCTTTGTATTTGCGGATGGCTTTCCCTGCTTACTTACCACTTCCCAATGGCCATGACTTATATGTCTGTTGTTTGAATGTCTCCCACCTTACTGTGGATCCCCCATGTGGGATTTGTAGAAATATTTCAACCAGGACTCATAGGTTCATAGGTTCATACTAGGCTATCTGCCCGAGGGCATTTACAAACCTAGCCCATAGTTTTGTGGCTTACGCCACCCCTTTAGTATGGGGAACTATACCCATTATTTTGCTGTGCCTCTGTTGAGCAGTGACACTGAGGTAATCCCTGGGGTATATTTGCGATCTCCCATCCATTGGTCAAGATTTCTCTTGAACAAGGCCAGCGAGGTGCTCTGCCTCACATATACCGGGATTTTATTCCACAGCATAGGGAGTCTTTGGGTGATGAATCTATTCCTCCAGCACGTCCTATTAATAGCCGTGTCGAGGTTTAAGTCTCCCGCCCTTGTGGCTCTGACGGATCTAGATTTTTGAGGTGAAGCATATTCATCAAATCTGGGTTTGACATGGCCTTGTATGTTAGGCAAAGGTCACCTCTGAGCAAGCGGTGCGACTGAATAGAGCTGGAGTTCTTTCAGTCGGGCAGCATAGGACAGATGTTTGAGACCCTTTATCCTTTTGGTGAGGAACTTTTGTGGCCTCTCCAGCTGCTGCAAGTGTCGGGTCAGATACATTCGAATGGGGCATTGTACTCAATCGTTGGTCTGATGAGTGATGAGTATAGGGAGACTATGACCTCCCTTGATCTAGATGAGAATCCCTTCATGATAAGGTGGGCAATGTAGAAGGTCTTCCTAACTACTTTAGCTACATGGGTGTCGAATGACAGACTACTATCAACCTGGGTCCCCAGGTCCCTGATAACTTCTTCTGTGCTCAGTGGATTGCCACCTATTTGGTAGCTAGGGGTAACCTTGTTTTTCGAAGGGTATGACTATGCATTTTTTGGCATTTAACTTTAGGCCATGGCTCTGGCACCAGTTATCCGTTTCTGTGAGACCCTTCTGAAGGATATCTATGTCAGATGTGTTTTCTACTATGGCGCCCAGTTTGCAGTCATCTGCAAACTTTGTCAGCCATAACCCTCCTGTGTTTGCTTGTACTTCGGAAAAGTAGATGCCAAACAAGAGTGGGCCCAGGACTGAGCCCTGTGGTACACCACATGTGACAGGCTTTGAGTCTGACATGGCGCCAGCAACTCTGACCCTGTGGGTTCTGTCACTCAGCCAGTTTGCAACTCATCTTGTGATGTATGGGTTAACATTTAAGCTGATGAGTTTTTCAATGATACCAGTGGGGTATTGTATCGAAGGCCTTCGCCAGATCGAGGTAGGCTGTATGGACTGCCTTTCCCTCATCAATGGCTTTGGTGACTGTTTCGAAAAAGTCAACCAAGTTTAGAAGGCATGATCTGCCTTTGACAAAGCCAAACTGGGATGGATCCAAAGTCTGCAAATTCCCTATGTCTTTATTTATGAGGTCCATTATGATCCTCTCCATGGCTTTGCAGATAAGGCTTGTCAAGCTAATGGGCCGGTAATTTCCAGGGTCGGTGGAGGCACCGCCTTTGTGAAGTGGGACCACAGTTGCAGTGCGCCACTCCCTGGGTACGTATCCAGAGGTAAGACCTTGTGACCAATGGGGATGCTCAGCTGGCAGTGGGGTCTCTCTTAACGAGAGAAAGAACAACTTAATCTGGAAAGGTCTTCTCAAATCTCCTTTTGTTGAGGCTATTTCTGGGTTGGAGGGCTCACTCCCTCCTGCTAAACCCCATAAGAGGCATTCTTCCTCTTCCTTATCAAGGTCGCTCACTTCATCTCCCTCTGGAGATCTTATGGAGTCAACTCATAAGAAGGTGAAAATGACTACTACTTTGGCGCTGCCACCTGTGACCTTTTTGGCTCCAGGCTTGGCACCGCCTCAGTTGATTCTTGTTTCAGACATGTCCTCCTTATCGACACCGGCACCGGAGTTCCCAGTGCAGACAATTATGGCTCTGATAGTTCCGTCGCAGCCCTTACCAGCACCGTCCATGCAGGTACAGTCCACTTCAGTACCATTGGTACAATCCCCTTCGGCCTTGAGTATGATGTTACTGTCTTCCACAGTGCAGACACTTTGTTTTTGATGCAGTCTTTTTCGGCACCATCATTGTTAAGAGTGCAGACACTTTTCTTGATGGCGCCATACCCATCGGTGCAGACACTTGCTTTTACGGTGCAGACACCTTCGACTTCTATTGCACTGACATCATCGCCACAGGCTACTTCAACACCATTCTCTTCAGTGCAGGCATCCTCGGTTCCAGGCTCTGCACCTCTTGCATTAGCAAGTACCAAGTACTCTCATTCCTTGGATCCATTCATTGGTAGCCAATATAGTCCTTTTCTAGAAAGGCCAGAAGTGCCCTCAGGTTTTTCTATGAGATCGAGAAGGAACCTCTCTGAGCAAGATGTGTTGAGGCTTGTTGACCAGTTGCTTGTGGCCAGAGGTCTCTTTCAACCATCAAAATCCACATTCCCTCCTTCAGGTGAATGTATATCTCCTCAAACTCCAATGTACACTTCTCCTTCAACTTCCAGCCAAGTATAGAAGCTCATTACTCCAACAGCAGCTTTCCTCCCTCTGACCACAATAGTGGATCTCACTTTGGAACCGGAGTCATCCTTGTGGCCCTCAGTGCACTGGGCATCAAACTCTTCTCAGGCCAGTGACTGTGCCATGGGGGAGGGCATTCTTGGCTCCACACCGATTTTTTCTATGGCACCCTCCAGGAATCCTCCCTCTCTCATGTTTCACAGTCCTCTTGAGACTCCTGGTCTGGGGGTTGGCTCGTCGGGGCAGGGTGTGACCTCGGTTATGTGGTTGCCATGCTCAGATCCAGGCTCCCATCCCTCCTTGGGCGGGCCGGCCTTTCATGCCATGGAGAGGGCACTTGCCTCCACTGGCAAACCCCACATCAGAGTCCTCTCCCCCCCTCTATGCTGCAACTCTCACAAGTCACAACCGCTGGACTCAGGCACAAAGGCCTCAGGTTTCTCCTCCTCAGGAGACCCCCTCTTTGCAGTCTTCCCCAGAACCTCCCACTGAGGAAGTACCCCACAAAACTTCATGCAAGAGGAAGCACATGGACTCCACTGAGGAGTCTTTGACCAAAGATACAGACTTTGATGACGGGGAAGGATCCTCATGGTCAACCTCTGATGAGGTGTCCTTTGGTGACATCCTCGAGATCGTTAAACAGAGAGGTGACTGGAAGTCCTCTAATCCTTTCTCAGAGGAATCCATATTTCTGCAGGCCTTTCGTGCCCAGCCCCCTACCTCCTGGGTTACGCCGCTGGCCAACGAGCTTGTCCAGCTCATCATCCAACATGCATGGAAGTCTCCTGACACCCTGGAAGCGATACCATGGAGGCCGGATAAAATCTTATCACCCCCAGCTGAGCATCCCCATTGTTCACAAGGTCTTCCAGTAGATGCCATGGTGATGGTGGCTGCAACTAAGAAAGACTTGGCAGAGGGGAGCCAAACTGTCCAGCCACCCAACAAGGAGTCCTGGGTGATAGACAGACTAGGGAAGCATGTGTTTGCTTCATCGACTTTCGCCATAAGGTCTTTGAACTATTCGGCACACTTTACGAGGCTCCAGAGGGATCTTATCAACTAACTCTCTGAATCCTTGGCAGGAGCTGTTTCTGATGAGGTCCGTGACAATGTAGCTTCTCAGATAGCCACCCTAGAGTCCATTTCCAATTTTTCCATGCGTCTTATTTCTCACGCAACAGAAGGAGCAGCTACAGAGGCAGGCACAGGTATAGTCAACAGACGACATGCCTGGATGCACCTTTCTGACTTTGCAGACTCCTTTAAGGCTTCCTTCATAAATGCCCCCATTGAGGCTGCTTCTTTGTTTGGCCCTAAAGTTAAAGATGGTGTGAACAAGATGGCAAGACCCTATCTGCCATTGGTGTCAGACACCACTCCTCAATGATTCTACTCCAGAAATCAGATGAGTGGGAAGATGTGGCACAGGAAATCACAGGTCTCTTTCTGTGATGCACGTGCCAAGTTCTCCCCTAGAGGCAGAGGGGGAAACTCCAGTGAAAGACGCCCCTTTCGGGGCAGAGGAGGTCCATAAAACCGGGGTTCCAACGATTCTTTCTTTGGCCAACCCTATTAGCGCTCCTGAAGCATTGCCTGACTGCTCACCTCTGAAAGCAGTCGGGGGTAATTTTTCCCTCGACCCCACTGCCTGGCAAAACATAACCACCAACTCTTGGGTACAATGGATAATATCCAGAGGCTATCGCATCCCCTTCCATCTTTGTCCAACCTTATCCAGAGTATTACCCGATGTTCCACCCAGTCAAAGGGAAGCAGCAGCACACAAAATCCAAAAGCTGCTAAGAAAAAGAGTCATCCAGACGGTCCCCCCAGACCAGATAGGATCCGTTTTTTTACTTAAGGTTCTTTTTAGTGCCAAAAAAGACAGGGGACTGGAGACCAATTCTGGACTTAAGCACACTGAATAAATTTTTAAAAACAGAGAAATTCTGGATGGTCACAGTTCAGGCTATCCTTCGTCTTCTGGAAGAAGCGATTGGATGTGCTCTGTAGATCTTGAAAATGTGTATTACCACATAAAAATGGACAAACGCTCAAGAAGATACCTTCACTTCCACATAGGAGTCAGTCACTACCAATTTCAAGCACTGCCCTTCGGTCACTCTACAGCCCCCAGAGGGTTCACTAAATGCATGGCAGTGGTTATCGCTCATGTGCGACTTCAAGGATTCCAGGTGTTTCCGTATCTAGATGACTGGCTCCTCACTGCCTCCACCAAGCAACTACTGGAAAAAGCCACGCACTACACTCTCCTCACAGCACAACACCTGGGAATTATTATAAACTGGGAGAAATCCAGCACGATCCCAGCCCAGTCTTTGGAATTCATCGGGGTACTGTTGGACAGGAGAAATTGCACAGCATCTCTTACGGACCACAGGCTTCAAGGAATAAAGCAACAGGATCAACGCTGCTCTGTCACCACAAATCTCCTGCTCGATGTATACTCCAACTCTTGGGATCATTTTCAGCCTCTATCACCATTATTCCTCTAGCCAGATTCCACATGAGGCTCCTTCAGTGGTTACTTCTCACTCAGTGGTACCCTCTACAACATCCTTTGTCTTTTCAGATAAGTGCAACTCAGAGATGCAAGTAAGATTTACTTTGGTGGACATCTTGAAATCCCCAACAATGGTCTCGACCCTTCAGCCCCCATCAGCCAAAAGCCACAGTGACAAAGGACGCCTCTGATGGGGTGGGGGGGCTATGTAAGGGAAACTCGGTCCAAGGCACCTGGTCTGAGACAGAGGCCCTTTTGCATATTAATGTCCTGGAACTGAGGGCGGTCCTACTAGCGTTGCAAGCATTTCATTCCATCTTTCCATCAGGGACTATTGTGATCTATTCAGAAAACATGTCAGTGGTCTGGTACATCAACAAGCAAAGGGGCACCGGATCTTACCCATTATGCCGAGATGCCTTGAGAATATGGCAATGGGCGATAGCTTCCAACTGCTTTGTAATTGCAACGCACATTCCTGGGAGCTCCAACATGATAACAGACAAATTGAGCAGGTGCATTCTACAACCTCATGAGTGGTCCCTCAATCCTGTGATAGTGGCAAAAATCTTCAACCACTGGGGCCAGCCTTGCTGTGATCCAACCAACTTCAAGTGTAGCAGCTATTTTGCCCTGATCCCCCCTCGGGGCTCTAGTCCACGCTTGGCCCTTGGGTCTACTTTATGCTTATCCTCTTCTCCCCCTCATCTCCCAATTTTTGAAGAAAGCTCAGCAGTTGAAAAGTGAAGTGATACTCATTGTTCCATATTGGCCTCGACAAGTTTGGTTTCCCTTCCTCTGGCCTCACCTGCTAGATCAACCGTGGATCCTCAATCCATCCCCAACATTGATCTCCCATCTGCAGGGTCTGACACAGCCCAATATAACAACCCTGAAGCTGACAGCTTGGTTTCTCCACTTCCAGTGATTGCCAGGCAGGAAAACCTCTTGTCCCCAGTGTGCAATATTCTTATTGCATCTCATAAATCGTCCACCAGACTAATCTATCTCAATAAATGGAAACGTTTTTCTCTATGGGCAGCAAATAAACAGTTAGACACCTTGTCAGCCCCAGTTTCGTGGTTTTGGATTACTTATCACACATTTTCCAGTCTGGGGTGTCTGCCTCTACTATTCGTGTGAATTTAGCTGCCATTTTGAATTTCCACATTTGTTTTCAGGATTCTTTGCTCATGTCACATAGACTCTGTAAAACTTTCTTGAAGGGGGTTCTCCACCTAAAATTTCCCTTTAGAGAACCGGTACAACCTTGGGATTTGGCCTTCGTCCTGCAAGCCCTAACAGCTCCCCCCTTTGAACCTGCGTCTTCATGTGATTTAAAATATCTCTCATGGAAAACTTTGTTTCTAATTGCAATTACATTGGCCAGATGCTCGTCAGAACTTCAAGCCTTATGGACCCATCCTCCCTATCTTATCATCAATAAGGATAGGGTATCACTGAAGTAATTCCTCCTTTTTACCAAAAGTGCTGTCAGAGCGTCTATCAACCAATCTATTGACCGTCCAGTATCTTTTCCTAATCACTCTAACAGGGGAGAGTATTGCCTGCACTCCTTGGATGTTCATAGGCAAATACGATTTTATCTGGACAGAAGAAAACCTACTCGTAAATCAGGCCAACTATTTCTAGCCTTTTCTGGACCAAGACTAGGTCATCCTGTCTCAAAAGTTACATTGGCTTCGTGGTTGAGAAATTACATTGCCTTTATCTACAACAAGAACAATGTCACCTTGCCTCACAGAGTGAAAGCACATTCTACAAGGTCTATGGCAACTTCAACAGCTTTTCATGCTAAGGCTTCCCTCTATGATATCTGCTCAGCTGCGACTTGGGCCAAACCTCATACCTTTATTCTTCATTACAAATTGGATTTGGCCTCCAGAGGTAGAGCTTCTTTTGGCTCCATGGTGCTCAAAAATGTCCTTCCATGAAGGCCACCAGGGACACAGGTAGCTGGGACTCAGTCCCATCAGTAAGGAATGAACGAAGATTAACAACATCAGAAAAAGAAGTTATGTTTTACCTTAACGTTCCATCTGTGTTGTTGATCTTTGTTCATTCATTACTCCCCACTGTCCGTCCCCCTCCAGAGGTTCCTGGGTGATCTCATATACTCCTTTATTGTAGGTCTTTTATGACCAGAGGTAGCCTCTACTTTTGTATATCAACTTGCAAACTCGATCTGAGGTAACAGGGAGCAGAGCATTCTGGGTAGGACCTTGGCTCGAGAGTTTTTGGCTGATACGAGCTTGATGTATGGCCGGCTCGGTTCTGAGGACAGAACCGATAACCCATCAGTAATGAATGAATGAAGATCAATAACACAGATGGAAAGTTATGGTAAGACATAACTTCTTTTTTCTTCCATAGTTGCTACTGTGTAGTCTTTTGGAGAGAGTGTGTTAAAAGGATAAAGTAAAAAGCTGAACACTAGCACAAAAGGGTCTATATTAGAACACCGAACATTCAAAATGTTGAGTGTTCTAATATCGAACCCTACCAATTGAAAATACCAAACATCGAACGTTCAGAGCAGCAAATTTTTTCCTAGAGAAAAAATTTGCTGTTTCAAAACACATACAACACAAGCACACCAAACACACAGCAATCCACACACACACACACACACACACACACACACACACACACACACACACACACACACACACACCTAAAATCTTACACCTAACCCTACACTAAACTATACACACACCACTATCCACTTACCTTAACCCAAACCCTAACCCTAAGGTTCATAACTATCGCATACTCACCTCACCCGCGCCCTACTCCTACTCAACCCGCCCTAACCCTAATGCCCACACAATCGCACACATACCTAACCCGCGCCCTAACGCTAACTCACCTAACCCGCCCTAACCCTCATGTCCACACAATCGCACACATACCTAACCCGCGCCCTAACGCTAACTCACCTAACCCGCCCTAACCCTCATGTTGACACAATCGCACACATACCTAACCCACACTCAATCACACACTTACCTGAACCCGACCTGTAACTTTTCAACAGAGCGCTGAAAATACCGAAGCAAGAGAAACAGACAACCAAATTCTTTCCCTAGTACAGAATTTGGTTTTCTGCTTCTTCTTGAAAATGGGTCGATATCAGAACACTCGACATTTTAACTGTTGGGTGTTCTAATATAGACCCGCACAAAATGGGGTGGGGGACAAGAAAGAAGCATTCTGTCTAGTTGTTGTGGGAAGCACAGGACAAGAGGAAGCCAGGGGCATTGGGAGTAATGTCACGGGGAGCCACTGAACATCAGTGGGGACACCAAGAAGACCTTTGCCTAGGGCGTCATTTCACTTAAGGCCAGCCTTGGATGTTTTAATCACCCAGCATGTTTTGTTCATTTATGTAAACAATTGCCTGAAGCTTTTTATGATATTTTAGTGTGGGTATTACCATACAGGAAATCTGAACAGACAAGTGAGAAAAAAAAATATGCAGTCCTTTCTTGTTTTGTAAAATAAACTCCACCACCAAATATCTAGGGCATCAATGGAAATGAAACTAGGTATACAACAAAGACGGATTGAGAAATTGCTAATACCCTTTAAAAACTATGAAATAAGGAAACTTGCTTCCAGTTGTATGGCTTTATTTTTTAAGACTGGGTGCCAGACCACCCTCTAGACTGCATTTAAAGAAACTATTCAATATAGCCATAGAAGAGAGTGTACATTTGGTGGGGCTACGTTATGGAAGACAGTATATAGTTCCAAAAATCCTGATTACAAGCCTGTGCATAACATATTAATTATATATATATTAGTTATTTTCCACGTGAATCTCATTTTTTTTGGGGGGGGACTATTAGTTTGTTTTTCTTTACGACTTTTCAACGGTTAGGAGAATCTATTGCTGATGCTGAGAGAGAGACGATGTCAGCCACAGCTACAAACAGCAGAGAAAAATAAAGTCTGTCTTCATTTTGTAATTCAGACCCTGTACCGCATACTTAGTCTCACTAATAAATTAAATCAATTCTGTAATTAACTTCAACAAAAACTCGTTTTAAAAACGAGCAGCTAAAAATTATACTGTGAGGCAATTTTAGGGGAAAATTGCCGAGAATCGAACGTTTTTTGGACAACAAAAATTAAGTCTTTAATTTAGTTTATGTAGGCTTTCAATCTGATTTATAAATTAGAGAGATATTTTATACTTGTTTACCATTTAAGTACTAAAGAAACAACAAACGTGAGTGAGCAGAAATTATTTATTTTCCACTCCTAAGTGAAACACAAAACAAACTATAGTATTGCTGGATTTTCTCGCAGTGCTCCCTGGGTATGCAGATTAGGCACAAATTGCTGGTCTAGTTCAGATTTGCCTATTGGGGAAAGTCAGGATTCTCAGATGATGAGAAAACGTGGCTCCAGATTCATACTATTCATACGCAATATAATAAAATGAATAATGCAGTTCTGTATAAAAATACATACAGAATTTACTCATAAATTCCACTGATTAACATTTACCCTTTCAGACTGACTCCGCGTCCAGCACAGTGTGCCTAAGCGAGTTCTGTTTTTTTTTTTACAAGTACAGCCTGTCAGATTCAAACCCTGTTCTATAAGAAGAGATTTGTAAACTGCAGCTTTAAGTTGAAGGTGGGGGAGGGGGTATATCCTTCACTTGAACCAATTTGCAGTGCACCATTGAAGATATTGAGGTGTTTCTCCCATTCCAGAATTTCAGAATATTATTACACCATGGACAGCAAAGCAGGAAAGTGCTCACTGCTCAGACAGCTACATTATTCAGTACCTCACGTTTTAATCAGGGGTCCAGACGGAAAATTACATTTTGTACTTACAAAACTCTTTTTATTGACCCCTCCACCTCCGATAGCAGATCTGTCACAAGTGGAGTTCCTCAGGGATCTATCCTGGGACCCCCAATTGTTTGGTATCTATTTCTCAGAGGTCCAGGCAAAGACAAAAGGCTTGTGACTGACCAAGTTTGCAGACGACTGTAAGTTGGCTGCTGTCACTGACTCCCCAAATGATATTAACACACTGCAAGAGAATCTTGCAGCACCCAATGACTGGTGCCAAAGTCATGGCCTTAAATTAAATGCAAAGAAATGTATCATCATACCATTTGGCAAAAGCACGACTTCTACTGATTACCACATCAACAGCAACCCTGTAAGCACACAGCCTTTGATGAGAGACCTGAGCACTCAGGATGATAACCAATGCACATTCGACCATCAAGTAGCGGCAGTGATCAGAAAAGCCTTTTACAAGTTCTAGCCACTCCAAGGGGCCTAGACAGCTATAAATTTACACAGTGTCTATGTCATAAAGATGAAAACGCAAACTCTCGAACGCTCACATGAGCGAATAATCAAAAAATCAAAACTGGTATTGTGGGGGGCTGCGGCCCCACCCCCTCCCCACTAAATATATATTCCTACTCTGAGATCGCGCTACAGTGAAGAAAGGGCAAATATTCCGATCTTCACTGTAATGCAATCCCAAAATACCACTTTCGAGTTTCTGATTATTTGCTCATGTGAGCGTTCGAGAGTTTTCATTTTCATCTTTCTGAAGTAGACCCTTTACACAGACAGGTAAATCCTGAGCACATCTACGCAATCCTTTATTGATTTGTGACTCACTGTGGAGTTGATTGGCAAAAGAAATTTTATTTTAATTTGTATTGCATGTGTTATCACTGTTTTCCACTGTTTGTAGGTAGGAAAGGACAAGATTTACTTTGATTCATATTTTGTTGTTTTACCTTTAATTTCTCTGTTGGTTGTTAGAGAGGAATAGGTTTTAGACAGGCAAGCTTTAGCCACCTCAAGGGGCCTAGACAGCTATAAATTTACACAGAGAGGAAAAATCCTGACCACATTTAAGCAATCCTTTCTTGGTTTGTGACTTACTGTAGAGCTGATTGGCAAGATAAGTTTTCTTTCAATTTATATTGTATTTCTTATCACTGTTTGTAAGTAGGAAGGGACTGCTTGCTAACAAGATTTACTTTGATTCATATTTTGTTGTTTTACCTTTAACTTCACTGTTGGTTGTTAGAAAGAGATAGGTTTTAGACAGGCAGCTCTAGCCACCCCAAGGGGCCTATAGAGCTATAAATTTACACATACTGCAGAGAGGAAAATCCTGAGCATATCTGAACAGTCCCATCTTGGTTTGTGATTTATTTATCTTTATTGTCAAAAAGAAGTGCTACTATGAGCGATAGTGGGTGACGTAAAGGAATTAAAATGCCTGTCTGGCTTGTAGAACCTGTATCGTCAGAACACCTTACTGTACTTTATTTAGTTGAATATTGCAGGTGTGATTTTTTTGTCACATAAGTTGATTTAAGCTTTCTTTGAATTCTCTGGTTACTGATTTTGTTATTTTCTTTTGTAATATTGTATTCATTTGAAGCTGAATATTTATTCCTTAAATGAGTATGCAATTAACAATTTCCTAATGCCCAAATATCTTATACAGTATAATAAATGCTATGCATAGCTTGGAGAACTTTTGTTTCATATATTAATGACTGGACTAAGCTACGGTGGTACAGCGGTAGCGTTGTTACCTCACAGCAAGAGGTTCTCCTGTTCTATTCTCGGTTGGAGTGCCTTCTGTGTGGAGCCTACATGTCCTCCCCGCGGTCGAGTGGCCTCCGAAAGACATGCGTGAATGGGCGTGCCTTCGCTGAAGGTTGGGCATTGGAATGGCAACTCGGCACTATAAAAATCTACTGCCAATCATTAGCTGATCGGAGTTCTGCTGTGGCAACCCCTAACCGGGAAAAAGCCGAAATGACAAACATATTAATAACTGGACTGGTGAGTTAAATAATGTCAGGCATAGAACAAATAGAACACATTTAGGAAATGATGCATCTATTGTCTGTAAAGATCATTCAACCCCTATTAAACAAGATTATGCCGCTGACAGCTCTGGAATTCTGGATGCATGTATGCAGCAATCTGAGGATCCAGTTTGTTTAGAAGTAAACAAAAAAAAAGGAAGACATTCACAGCAAATAACAAGGAAGAAAAAGAAACTGACTAATGACTGTAAAGGAAAGAGAATCCGTAGTAAAATGATTCTGCTTTGTTATGTAACACACTGGGTACAGGAGATGATGACGTTCTTCTATCAGAAAACCTTCAGTCTACAGAAAAGGCATCATCTTTCCAACAGTGAAGGTAGAAAAGAGGCAAGGGGCAGGTGAAAAGGAAGAAATCAAAACTGAATGTGGAAGGATTGAAGAACATTACTGTAAGAATAAAGAAGAGAAAGACAGACGTTGACTACATGGCTCAAGCTGTGGATTTACAATGCCATCTGGATGAGAATTTAATACACAATGAAAACAGTGGAATTAATAAGACTAATAGTGATGAAGATCCTTCGCAACAATTGATAGAGCAGATATTACTGTATTAGAAGCTGAAGATCTTCAGAGATGGCCAGCAAAGATATTCTTGTAAATGGAGATTCAGTTATTAGAATGACTGATAGGTATATTTGCAGAGATGATAATGAACATTGAATAGTGTTATGCTTGCCAGGATTGAAAATAGAACATGTGAGACAAGCCTTGGAATGCCTTAATGTAAGGAAGTATGGATCTGTTTTATTCATGTTGGTACAAATAATGTCACCCACAAGGATTATCTGACTGTTAGTAGGGAGCTGACAGCCCTCTTAGATAGTATAGCTTGTTCTAGTGTTAGGTCGTCTTTTTCACAAATCACCTATAGAAAGGATAGTCAGGTCACTATGAATGAAAAGCGTTTTGGGTAAATACCTACATGGAAAAAAAGTCCTGTTTTAAAAAATGGAAATGTGTAAAGTATCCAAGCCTTCTTTCGGGCAAACGTGTTCAGACAGGATGGTGTGCATTTGTCTAGATCAGGGAAGAGAATTTTTGCAGCAGATATTTTGCAATATTTGACAAACACTAGGCAGGAATTTTGCCATGTTGAAAATTTAACAGCCCACAGACAGCAACATTTGATGCCTCTCTGATGGTTGTTAATGCTAGGAGCATTAATAGCAAAGTTTTTTATTGGGAAATTTGCTACGTTCCCACAAGATTGATGTTGTTATTGTTTGTGAAACGTGGTTAAAGAACAATGACTGGAAACCAGTTCTGTCAGAGTATAAAGGTTTTTACTGTAACAGACATTCTAATAAAAAAATCAGGTGGAGGTGTTATGATAGGGATTAAAGATAGTTATGAGACCTGTGATTATTACATGTTCAGTGATAACACCAACAGCCTCAAGCTCAATGCCAAAAAGTGCATTGTCATCCCCTTTGCTAAAAACTCTGTACCCATGAACTACCACATAAACGGCAGTCTACTTAATGCCAAATGTGTGATAAGAGACCTTGGGACCCAGGTGGGCAGTAGTCTCTCCTTTGATAATCACATTGCCACAGTAGTCAGGAAATCCTTCTATATGGCACACCTCATCACAAAAGGGTTCAAATCCAGGAAAAAAGAGGTCATTGTTCCCCTCTACTCGGCACTCATTAGACCCATTATAGAGTAGAATGCCCCTTTTGGAATGTACCTCACAAGACATCTGCAGCAGCTGGAAAGGACACAGAAGTACCTCACAAAGAGGTTTACTGGCCTCAAATAGATGCCCTACACTGACCATCTCAAAAAACTCCAGCTTTACTCTGTAACATATCGTCTACTCCGAGAAGATCTCTGCCTAACATATAAAGCTATGTTAAACCCAGAGCTGTTGGACATGCTACACCTTAAGAAATCCCAATCCCTCCGAGCTGCATGCTCTAGGGACCTAAACCTTGTCACCACAATAAACAGGACATGCTGGAAGGATAGATTCCTGTTCCATAGACTTCCCATACTGTGGAACAAGCTACGCATCTATGTCAAGCAGAGATCTCGTTAGCACTCTTCAAGAAAAATCTTGATGAGTGGATTGGAAATAGGAAATACACCCGTGGATCACTTCTGTGGCTCTGCTCGACAGGGGCACAGGGTGGCGTAAGCCACCAATCCTTGTTGACTAGGCTTACTTAGGCCCTTGGGCCAAAAGGCTAGTACCTACCTATGAACCTGTGAGCACTGTTGATTGTGTAACTGTGACAATAAAGACACCCCTGGAACATATAACAATTGTTGGAGTGTATAGACCACCAAATGCAAGTGGAGACCTAGAGGAATTCATAGATTTCTTGCATGAAACACAAGAGGTAAGAATAATATTAAGTGGGGACTTAAAATTTACCAGAAACATACTGGAATAATATTAATTCTACAATGTTAGTAAGGAAATTATTCACAGCATATATTCAGGAACAACAATTGCTTCAGATTGTAAAAAAAACTACTACGGGACAGAACACACTAGACATTGTTTGTGTTCCCAAACAAATACTGTAACTTCAAGTCAAGTTTTACCACCATTGATGTGCAGTGATCTTGGAGTTATAAAGGTTAATTTGTTGCTAGATAATTCTGCCAAACTGAAATCTAAGCCAATGCACAGAAGGTTAATTACAGATTATAGAGAAGCAGAACAGTCACTATGTAAAACTAACTGGAGTGAGGTGTTCAGTGTAAAAACTGTAGACGGAATGTGGAATGCTTTGATAGAGAAATTGAGTGCAAAAATATAAACAACATGTTTAACAACAGGATCTAGGCATACAACATCAGGCAGATATTAAGCCATAAAAACAAGATAGCTGATTAAGGTGAGAGACAAAAAATATAAGAAAGGGAAGGGAGGTTGAACTACAACTGTGCCATGGGGGAGGGCATTCTTGACTCCACACCGATTTTTTCTATGGCACCCTCCAGGAATCCTCCCTCTCTCATGCTTCACAGTCCTCTTGAGACTCCTGGTCTGGGGGTTGGCTCGTCGGGGCAGGGTGTGAACTCGGTTATGTGGTTGCCATGCTCAGATCCAGGCTCCCATCCCTCCTTGGGCGGGCTGGCCTTTCATGCCATGGAGAGGGCACTTGCCTCCACTGGCAAACCCCACATCAGAGTCCTCTCCCCCCTCTATGCTGCAACTCTCACAAGTCACAACCGATGGACTCAGGCACAAAGGCCTCAGGTTTCTCCTCCTCAGGAGACCCCCTCTTTGCAGTCTTCCCCAGAACCTCCCACTGAGGAAGTACCCCACAAAACTTCATGCAAGAGGAAGCACATGGACTCCACTGAGGAGTCTTTGACCAAAGATACAGACTTTGATGACGGGGAAGGATCCTCATGGTCAACCTCTGATGAGGTGTCCTTTGGTAACATCCTCGAGATCGTTAAACAGAGAGGTGACTGGAAGTCCTCTAATCTTTTCTCAGAGGAATCCATATTCCTGCAGGCCTTTCGTGCCAGCCCCCTACCTCCTGGGTTATGCCGCTGGCCGACGAGCTTGCCCAGCTCATCATCCAGCATGCATGGAAGGCTTCTGACACCCTGGAAGCAATACCATGGAGGCCGGATAAAATCATATCACACCCAGCTTGCATCCCCATTGGTCACAAGGTCTTCCAGTAGATGCCATGGTGATGGCGGCTGCAACTAAGAAAGACTTGGCAGAGGAGAGCCAAACTGTCCAGCCACCCAACAAGGAGTCCTGGGTGATAGACAGACTAGGGAAGCATGTGTTTGCTTCATCGACTTTCGCCATAAGGTCTTTGAACTATTCGGCACACTTTACGAGGCTCCAGAGGGATCTTATCAACTAACTCTCTGAATCCTTGGCAGGAGCTGTTTCTGATGAGGTCCGTGACAATGTAGCTTCTCAGATAGCCACCCTAGAGTCCATTTCCAATTCTTCCATGCGTCTTATTTCTCACGCAACAGAAGGAGCAGCTACAGAGGCAGGCACAGGTATAGTCAACAGACGACATGCCTGGATGCACCTTTCTGACTTTGCAGACTCCTTTAAGGCTTCCTTCATAAATGCCCCCATTGAGGCTGCTTCTTTGTTTGGCCCTAAAGTTAAAGATGGTGTGAACAAGATGGCAAGACCCTATCTGCCATTGGTGTCAGACACTCCACTCCTCAATGATTCTACTCCAGAAATCAGATGAGTGGGAAGATGTGGCACAGGAAATCACAGGTCTCTTTCTGTGATGCAAGTGCCAAGTTCTCCCTAGAGGCAGAGGGGGAAACTCCAATGGAAGACACCCCTTTCAGGGCAGAGGAGGTCCGCAAAACCGGGGTTTCCGAGTTTCTTTCTTTGGCCAACCCTATTAGCGCTCCTGAAGCATTGCCTGACTGCTCACCTCTGAAAGCAGTCGGGGGTAATTTTTCCCTCGACCCCACTGCCTGGCAAAACATAACCACCAACTCTTGGGTACAATGGATAATATCCAGAGGCTATCGCATCCCCTTCCATCTTTGTCCAACCTTATCCAGAGTATTACCCGATGTTCCACCCAGTCAAAGGGAAGCAGCAGCACACAAAATCCAAAAGCTGCTAAGAAAAAGAGTCATCCAGACGGTCCCCCCAGACCAGATAGGATCCGTTTTTTTACTTAAGGTTCTTTTTAGTGCCAAAAAAGACAGGGGACTGGAGACCAATTCTGGACTTAAGCACACTGAATAATTTTTTAAAAACAGAGAAATTCTTGATGGTCACAGTTCAGGCTATCCTTCGTCTTCTGGAAGAAGCGATTGGATGTGCTCTGTAGATCTTGAAAATGTGTATTATCACATAAAAATGGACAAACGCTCAAGAAGATACCTTCACTTCCACATAGGAGTCAGTCACTACCAATTTCAAGCACTGCCCTTCGGTCTCTCTACAGCCCCCAGAGGGTTCACTAAATGCATGGCAGTGGTTATCGCTCATGTGCGACTTCAAGGATTCCAGGTGTTTCCGTATCTAGATGACTGGCTCCTCACTGCCTCCACCAAGCAACTACTGGAAGAAGCCACGCACTACACTCTCCTCACAGCACAACACCTGGGAATTATTATAAACTGGGAGAAATCCAGCACGATCCCAGCCCAGTCTTTGGAATTCATCGGGGTACTGTTGGACAGGAGAAATTGCACAGCATCTCTTACGGACCACAGGCTTCAAGGAATAAGGCAACAGGTTCAACCGCTGCTCTGTCACCACAAATCTCCTGCTCGATGTATACTCCAACTCTTGGGATCATTTTCAGCCTCTATCACCATTATTCCTCTAGCCAGATTCCACATGAGGCTCCTTCAGTGGTTACTTCTCACTCAGTGGTACCCTCTACAACATCCTTTGTCTTTTCAGATAAGTGTAACTCAGAGATGCAAGTAAGATTTACTTTGGTGGACATCTTGAAATCCCCAACAATGGTCTCGACCCTTCAGCCCCCATCAGCCAAAAGCCACAGTGACAAAGGACGCCTCTCTGATGGGGTGGGGGGGCTATGTAAGGGAAACTCGGTCCAAGGCACCTGGTCTGAGACAGAGGCCCTTTTGCATATTAATGTCCTGGAACTGAGGGCGGTGCTACTAGCGTTGCAAGCATTTCATTCCATCTTTCCATCAGGGACTATTGTGATCTATTCAGAAAACATGTCAGTGGTCTGGTACATCAACAAGCAAAGGGGCACCGGATCTTACCCATTATGCCAAGATGCCTTGAGAATATGGCAATGGGCGAGAGCTTCCAACTGCTTTCTAATTGCAATGCACATTCCTGGGAGCTCCAACATGATAACAGACAAATTGAGCAGGTGCATTCTACAACCTCACGAGTGGTCCCTCAATCCTGTGATAGTGGCAAAAATCTTCAACCACTGGGGCCAGCCTTGCTGCAATCCAACCAACTGTAGCAGCTATTTTGCCCTGATCCCCCCTCTCGGGGCTCTAGTCCACGCTTGGCCCTTGGGTCTACTTTATGCTTATCCTCCTCTCCCCCTCATCTCCCAATTTTTGAAGAAAGCTCAGCAGTTGAAAAGTGAAGTGATACTCATTGTTCCATATTGGCCTCGACAAGTTTGGTTTCCCTTCCTCTGGCCTCACCTGCTAGATCAACCGTGGATCCTCAATCCATCCCCAACATTGATCTCCCATCTGCAGGGTCTGACACAGCCCAATATAACAACCCTGAAGCTGACAGCTTGGTTTCTCCACTTCCAGTGATTGCCAGGCAGGAAAACCTCTTGTCCCCAGTGTGCAATATTCTTATTGCATCTCATAAATCATCCACCAGACTAATCTATCTCAATAAATGGAAACGTTTTTCTCTATGGGCAGCAAATAAACAGTTAGACCCCTTGTCAGCCCCAGTTTCATGGTTTTGGATTACTTATCACACATTTTCCACTCTGGGGTGTCTGCCTCTACTATTCGTGTGAATTTAGCTGCCATTTTGAATTTCTACATTTGTTTTCAGGATTCTTCGCTCATGTCACATAGACTCTGTAAAACTTTCTTGAAGGGGGTTCTCCACCTAAAATTTCCCTTTAGAGAACCGGTACAACCTTGGGATTTGGCCTTGGTCCTGCAAGCCCTAACAGCTCCCCCCTTTGAACCTGCGTCTTCATGTGATTTAAAATATCTCTCATGGAAAACTTTGTTTCTAATTGCAATCACATTGGCCAGATGCTCGTCAGAACTTCAAGCCTTATGGACCCATCCTCCCTATCTTATCATCAATAAGGATAGGGTATCACTGAGAAGTAATTCCTCCTTTTTACCAAAAGTGGTGTCAGAGCGTCTATCAACCAATCTATTGACCGTCCAGTATCTTTTCCTAATCACTCTAACAGGGGAGAGTATTGCCTGCACTCCTTGGATGTTCATAGGCAAATACGATTTTATCTGGACAGAAGAAAACCTACTCGTAAATCAGGCCAACTATTTCTAGCCTTTTCTGGACCAAGACTAGGTCATCCTGTCTCAAAAGTTACATTGGCTTCGTGGTTGAGAAATTACATTGCCTTTATCTACAACAAGAACAATGTCACCTTGCCTCACAGAGTGAAAGCACATTCTACAAGGTCTATGGCAACTTCAACAGCTTTTCATGCTAAGGCTTCCCTCTATGATATCTGCTCAGCTGCGACTTGGGCCAAACCTCATACCTTTATTCTTCATTACAAATTGGATTTGGCCTCCAGAGGTAGAGCTTATTTTGGCTCCATGGTGCTCAAAAATGTCCTTCCGTGAAGGCCACCAGGGACACAGGTACCTGGGACTCAGTCCCATCAGTAAGGAATGAATGAAGATTAACAACATCAGAAAAAGAAGTTATGTTTTACCTTAACGTTCCATCTGTGTTGTTGATCTTTGTTCATTCATTACTCCCCACTGTCCGTCCCCCTCCAGAGGTTCCTGGGTGATCTCATATACTCCTTTATTGTAGGTCTTTTATGACCAGAGGTAGCCTCTACTTTTGTATATCAACTTGCAAACTCGATCTGAGGTAACAGGGAGCAGAGCATTCTGGGTAGGACCTTGGCTCGAGAGTTTTTGGCTGATACAAGCTTGATGTATGGCCGGCTCGGTTCTGAGGACAGAACCGATAACCCATCAGTAATGAATGAACGAAGATCAATAACACAGATGGAAAGTTATGGTAAGACATAACTTCTTTTTTCTTCCATAGTTGCTACTGTGTAGTCTTTTGGAGAGAGTGTGTTAAAAGGATAAAGTAAAAAGCTGAACACTAGCACAAAAGGGTCTATATTAGAACACCGAACATTCAAAATGTTGAGTGTTCTAATATCGAACCCTACCAATTGAAAATACCAAACATCGAACGTTCAGAGCAGCAAATTTTTTTCCTAGAGAAAAAATTTGCTGTTTCAAAACACATACAACACAAGCACACCAAACACACAGCAATCCACACACACACACACACACACACACACACACACACACACACACACACACCTAAAATCTTACACCTAACCCTACACTAAACTATACACACACCACTATCCACTTACCTTAACCCAAACCCTAACCCTAAGGTTCATAACTATCGCATACTCACCTCACCCGCGCCCTACTCCTACTCAACCCGCCCTAACCCTAATGCCCACACAATCGCACACATACCTAACCCGCACCCTAACGCTAACTCACCTAACCCGCCCTAACCCTCATGTTCACACAATCGCACACATACCTAACCCACACTCAATCACACACTTACCTGAACCCGACCTGTAACTTTTCAACAGAGCGCTGAAAATACCGAAGCAAGAGAAACAGACAACCAAATTCTTTCCCTAGTACAGAATTTGGTTTTCTGCTTCTTCTTGAAAATGGATCTCGACATTTTAACTGTTGGGTGTTCTAATACAGACCCGCACAAAATGGGGTGGGGGACAAGAAAGAAGCATTCTGTCTGGTTGTTGTGGGAAGGACAGGACAAGAGAAAGCCAGGGGCATTGGGAGCCACTGAACATCAGTGGGGACACCAAGAAGACCTTTGCCTAGGGCGTCATTTCACTTAAGGCCAGCCTTGGATGTTTTAATCACCCAGCATGTTTTGTTCATTTATGTAAACAATTGCCTGAAGCTTTTTATGATATTTTAGTGTGGGTATTACCATACAGGAAATCTGAACAGACAAGTGAGAAAAAAAAATATGCAGTCCTTTCTTGTTTTGTAAAATAAACTCCACCACCAAATATCTAGGGCATCAATGGAAATGAAACTAGGTATACAACAAAGACGGATTGAGAAATTGCTAATACCCTTTAAAAACTATGAAATAAGGAAACTTGCTTCCAGTTGTATGGCTTTATTTTTTAAGACTGGGTGCCAGACCACCCTCTAGACTGCATTTAAAGAAACTATTCAATATAGCCATAGAAGAGAGTGTACATTTGGTGGGGCTACGTTATGGAAGACAGTATATAGTTCCAAAAATCCTGATTACAAGCCTGTGCATAACATATTAATTATATATATATTAGTTATTTTCCACGTGAATCTCATTTTTTTTGGGGGGGGACTATTAGTTTGTTTTTCTTTACGACTTTTCAACGGTTAGGAGAATCTATTACTGATGCTGAGAGAGAGACGATGTCAGCCACAGCTACAAACAGCAGAGAAAAATAAAGTCTGTCTTCATTTTGTAATTCAGACCCTGTACCGCATACTTAGTCTCACTAATAAATTAAATCAATTCTGTAATTAACTTCAACAAAAACTCGTTTTAAAAACGAGCAGCTAAAAATTATACTGTGAGGCAATTTTAGGGGAAAATTGCCGAGAATCGAACGTTTTTTGGACAACAAAAATTAAGCCTTTAATTTAGTTTATGTAGGCTTTCAATCTGATTTATAAATTAGAGAGATATTTTATACTTGTTTACCATTTAAGTACTAAAGAAACAACAAACGTGAGTGAGCAGAAATTATTTATTTTCCACTCCTAAGTGAAACACAAAACAAACTATAGTATTGCTGGATTTTCTCGCAGTGCTCCCTGGGTATGCAGATTAGGCACAAATTGCTGGTCTAGTTCAGATTTGCCTATAGGGGAAAGTCAGGATTCTCAGATGATGAGAAAACGTGGCTCCAGATTCATACTATTCATACGCAATATAATAAAATGAATAATGCAGTTCTGTATAAAAATACATACAGCATTTACTCATAAATTCCACTGATTAACATTTACCCTTTCAGACTGACTCCGCGTCCAGCACAGTGTGCCTAAGCGAGTTCTGTTTTTTTTTTTACAAGTACAGCCTGTCAGATTCAAACCCTGTTCTATAAGAAGAGATTTGTAAACTGCAGCTTTAAGTTGAAGGTGGGGGAGGGGGTATATCCTTCACTTGAACCAATTTGCAGTGCACCATTGAAGATATTGAGGTGTTTCTCCCATTCCAGAATTTCAGAATATTATTACACCATGGACAGCAAAGCAGGAAAGTGCTCACTGCTCAGACAGCTACATTATTCAGTACCTCACGTTTTAATCAGGGGTCCAGACGGAAAATTACATTTTGTACTTACAAAACTCTTTTTATTGACCCCTCCACCTCCGATAGCAGATCTGTCACAAGTGGAGTTCCTCAGGGATCTATCCTGGGACCCCCAATTGTTTGGTATCTATTTCTCAGAGGTCCAGGCAAAGACAAAAGGCTTGTGACTGACCAAGTTTGCAGACGACTGTAAGTTGGCTGCTGTCACTGACTCCCCAAATGATATTAACACACTGCAAGAGAATCTTGCAGCACCCAATGACTGGTGCCAAAGTCATGGCCTTAAATTAAATGCAAAGAAATGTATCATCATACCATTTGGCAAAAGCACGACTTCTACTGATTACCACATCAACAGCAACCCTGTAAGCACACAACCTTTGATGAGAGACCTGAGCACTCAGGATGATAACCAATGCACACTGGACCATCAAGTAGCGGCAGTGATCAGAAAAGCCTTTTACAAGTTCTAGCCACCCCAAGGGGCCTAGACAGCTATAAATTTACACAGTGTCTATGTCATAAAGATGAAAGCGCAAATTCTCGAACGCTCACATGAGCGAATATTCAAAAACTCAAAACTGGTATTGTGGGGGGCTGCGGCCCCACTCCCTCCCCACTAAATATATATTCCTACTCTGAGATCGCGCTACAGTGAGGAAAGGGCAAATATTCCGATCTTCACTGTAATGCAATCCCAAAATACCACTTTCGAGTTTCTGATTATTTGCTCATGTGAGCGTTCGAGAGTTTTCATTTTCATCTTTCTGAAGTAGACCCTTTACACAGACAGGTAAATCCTGAGCACATCTATGCAATCCTTTATTGATTTGTGACTCACTGTGGAGTTGATTGGCAAAAGAAATTTTATTTTAATTTGTATTGCATGTGTTATCACTGTTTTCCACTGTTTGTAGGTAGGAAAGGACAAGATTTACTTTGATTCATATTTTGTTGTTTTACCTTTAATTTCTCTGTTGGTTGTTAGAGAGGAATAGGTTTTAGACAGGCAAGCTTTAGCCACCTCAAGGGGCCTAGACAGCTATAAATTTACACAGAGAGGAAAAATCCTGACCACATTTAAGCAATCCTTTCTTGGTTTGTGACTTACTGTAGAGCTGATTGGCAAGATAAGTTTTCTTTCAATTTATATTGTATTTCTTATCACTGTTTGTAAGTAGGAAGGGACTGCTTGCTAACAAGATTTACTTTGATTCATATTTTGTTGTTTTACCTTTAACTTCACTGTTGGTTGTTAGAAAGAGATAGGTTTTAGACAGGCAGCTCTAGCCACCCCAAGGGGCCTATAGAGCTATAAATTTACACATACTGCAGAGAGGAAAATCCTGAGCATATCTGAACAGTCCCATCTTGGTTTGTGATTTATTTATCTTTATTGTCAAAAAGAAGTGCTACTATGAGCGATAGTGGGTGACGTAAAGGAATTAAAACGTCTGTCTGGCTTGTAGAACCTGTATGGTCAGAACACCTTACTGTACTTTATTTAGTTGAATATTGCAGGTGTGATTTTTTTGTCACATAAGTTGATTTAAGCTTTCTTTGAATTCTCTGGTTACTGATTTTGTTATTTTCTTTTGTAATATTGTATTCATTTGAAGCTGAATATTTATTCCTTAAATGAGTATGCAATTAACAATTTCCTAATGCCCAAATATCTTATACAGTATAATAAATGCTATGCATAGCTTGGAGAACTTTTGTTTCATATATTAATGACTGGACTAAGCTACGGTGGTACAGCGGTAGCGTTGTTACCTCACAGCAAGAGGTTCTCCTGTTCTATTCTCGGTTGGAGTGCCTTCTGTGTGGAGCCTACATGTCCTCCCCGCGGTCGAGTGGCCTCCGAAAGACATGCGTGAATGGGCGTGCCTTCGCTGAAGGTTGGGCATTGGAATGGCAACTCGGCACTATAAAAATCTACTGCCAATCATTAGCTGATCGGAGTTCTGCTGTGGCAACCCCTAACCGGGAAAAAGCCGAAATGACAAACATATTAATAACTGGACTGGTGAGTTAAATAATGTCAGGCATAGAACAAATAGAACACATTTAGGAAATGATGCATCTATTGTCTGTAAAGATCATTCAACCCCTATTAAACAAGATTATGCCGCTGACAGCTCTGGAATTCTGGATGCATGTATGCAGCAATCTGAGGATCCAGTTTGTTTAGAAGTAAACAAAAAAAAAGGAAGACATTCACAGCAAATAACAAGGAAGAAAAAGAAACTGACTAATGACTGTAAAGGAAAGAGAATCCGTAGTAAAAATGATTCTGCTTTGTTATGTAACACACTGGGTACAGGAGATGATGACGTTCTTCTATCAGAAAACCTTCAGTCTACAGAAAAGGCATCATCTTTCCAACAGTGAAGGTAGAAAAGAGGCAAGGGGCAGGTGAAAAGGAAGAAATCAAAACTGAATGTGGAAGGATTGAAGAACATTACTGTAAGAATAAAGAAGAGAAAGACAGACGTTGACTACATGGCTCAAGCTGTGGATTTACAATGCCATCTGGATGAGAATTTAATACACAATGAAAACAGTGGAATTAATAAGACTAATAGTGATGAAGATCCTTCGCAACAATTGATAGAGCAGATATTACTGTATTAGAAGCTGAAGATCTTCAGAGATGGCCAGCAAAGATATTCTTGTAAATGGAGATTCAGTTATTAGAATGACTGATAGGTATATTTGCAGAGATGATAATGAACATTGAATAGTGTTATGCTTGCCAGGATTGAAAATAGAACATGTGAGACAAGCCTTGGAATGCCTTAATGTAAGGAAGTATGGATCTGTTTTTATTCATGTTGGTACAAATAATGTCACCCACAAGGATTATCTGACTGTTAGTAGGGAGCTGACAGCCCTCTTAGATAGTATAGCTTGTTCTAGTGTTAGGACGTCTTTTTCACAAATCACCTATAGAAAGGATAGTCAGGTCACTATGAATGAAAAGCGTTTTGGGTAAATACCTACATGGAAAAAAAGTCCTGTTTTAAAAAATGGAAATGTGTAAAGTATCCAAGCCTTCTTTCGGGCAAACGTGTTCAGACAGGATGGTGTGCATTTGTCTAGATCAGGGAAGAGAATTTTTGCAGCAGATATTTTGCAATATTTGACAAACACTAGGCAGGAATTTTGCCATGTTGAAAATTTAACAGCCCACAGACAGCAACATTTGATGCCTCTCTGATGGTTGTTAATGCTAGGAGCATTAATAGCAAAGTTTTTTATTGGGAAATTTGCTACGTTCCCACAAGATTGATGTTGTTATTGTTTGTGAAACGTGGTTAAAGAACAATGACTGGAAACCAGTTCTGTCAGAGTATAAAGGTTTTACTGTAACAGACATTCTAATAAAAAAATCAGGTGGAGGTGTTATGATAGGGATTAAAGATAGTTATGAGACCTGTGATTATTACATGTTCAGTGATAACACCAACAGCCTCAAGCTCAATGCCAAAAGTGCATTGTCATCCCCTTTGCTAAAACTCTGTACCCATGAACTACCACATAAACGGCAGTCTACTTAATGCCAAATGTGTGATAAGAGACCTTGGGACCCAGGTGGGCAGTAGTCTCTCCTTTGATAATCACATTGCCACAGTAGTCAGGAAATCCTTCTATATGGCACACCTCATCACAAAAGGGTTCAAATCCAGGAAAAAAGAGGTCATTGTTCCCTCTACTCGGCACTCATTAGACCCATTATAGAGTAGAATGCCCCTTTTGGAATGTACCTCACAAGACATCTGCAGCAGCTGGAAAGGACACAGAAGTACCTCACAAAGAGGTTTACTGGCCTCAAATAGATGCCCTACACTGACCATCTCAAAAAACTCCAGCTTTACTCTGTAACATATCGTCTACTCCGAGAAGATCTCTGCCTAACATATAAAGCTATGTTAAACCCAGAGCTGTTGGACATGCTACACCTTAAGAAATCCCAATCCCTCCGAGCTGCATGCTCTAGGGACCTAAACCTTGTCACCACAATAAACAGGACATGCTGGAAGGATAGATTCCTGTTCCATAGACTTCCCATACTGTGGAACAAGCTACGCATCTATGTCAAGCAGAGATCCTCGTTAGCACTCTTCAAGAAAAATCTTGATGAGTGGATTGGAAATAGGAAATACACCCCGTGGATCACTTCTGTGGCTCTGCTCGACAGGGGCACAGGGTGGCGTAAGCCACCAATCCTTGTTGACTAGGCTTACTTAGGCCCTTGGGCCAAAAGGCTAGTACCTACCTATGAACCTGTGAGCACTGTTGATTGTGTAACTGTGACAATAAAGACACCCCTGGAACATATAACAATTGTTGGAGTGTATAGACCACCAAATGCAAGTGGAGACCTAGAGGAATTCATAGATTTCTTGCATGAAACACAAGAGGTAAGAATAATATTAAGTGGGGACTTAAAATTTACCAGAAACATACTGGAATAATATTAATTCTACAATGTTAGTAAGGAAATTATTCACAGCATATATTCAGGAACAACAATTGCTTCAGATTGTAAAAAAAAACTGCTACGGGACAGAACACACTAGACATTGTTTGTGTTCCCAAACAAATACTGTAACTTCAAGTCAAGTTTTACCACCATTGATGTGCAGTGATCTTGGAGTTATAAAGGTTAATTTGTTGCTAGATAATTCTGCCAAACTGAAATCTAAGCCAATGCACAGAAGGTTAATTACAGATTATAGAGAAGCAGAACAGTCACTATGTAAAACTAACTGGAGTGAGGTGTTCAGTGTAAAAACTGTAGACGGAATGTGGAATGCTTTGATAGAGAAATTGAGTGCAAAAATATAAACAACATGTTTAACAACAGGATCTAGGCATACAACATCAGGCAGATATTAAGCCATAAAAACAAGATAGCTGATTAAGGTGAGAGACAAAAAATATAAGAAAGGGAAGGGAGGTTGAACTACAACTGTGCCATGGGGGAGGGCATTCTTGACTCCACACCGATTTTTTCTATGGCACCCTCCAGGAATCCTCCCTCTCTCATGCTTCACAGTCCTTTTGAGACTCCTGGTCTGGGAGTTGGCTCATCGGGGTGGGGTGTGACCTCGGTTATGTGGTTGCCATGCTCAGTTCCAGGCTCCTATCCCTCCTTGGGCGGGCCGGCCTTCCATGCCATGGAGAGGGCACTTGCCTCCACTGGCAAACCCCACATCAGAGTCCTCTCCCCCCTCTATGCTGCAACTCTCACAAGTCACAACCGCTGGACTCAGGCACAAAGGCCTCAGGTTTCTCCTCCTCAGGAGACCCCCTCTTTGCAGTCTTCCCCAGAACCTCCCACTGAGGAAGTACCCCACAAAGCTTCATGCAAGAGGAAGCACATGGACTCCACTGAGGAGTCTTTGACCAAAGATACAGACTTTGATGACGGGGAAGGATCCTCATGGTCAACCTCTGATGAGGTGTCCTTTGGTAACATCCTCGAGATCGTTAAACAGAGAGGTGACTGGAAGTCCTCTAATCCTTTCTCAGAGGAATCCATATTTCTGCAGGCCTTTCGTGCCCAGCCCCCTACCTCCTGGGTTACGCCGCTGGCCAACGAGCTTGTCCAGCTCATCATCCAACATGCATGGAAGTCTCCTGACACCCTGGAAGCGATACCATGGAGGCCGGATAAAATCTTATCACCCCCAGCTGAGCATCCCCATTGGTCACAAGGTCTTCCAGTAGATGCCATGGTGATGGTGGCTGCAACTAAGAAAGACTTGGCAGAGGGGGGCCAAACTGTCCAGCCACCCAACAAGGAGTCCTGGGTGATAGACAGACTAGGGAAGCATGTGTTTGCTTCATCGACTTTCGCCATAAGGTCTTTGAACTATTCGGCACACTTTACGAGGCTCCAGAGGGATCTTATCAACTAACTCTCTGAATCCTTGGCAGGAGCTGTTTCTGATGAGGTCCGTGACAATGTAGCTTCTCAGATAGCCACCCTAGAGTCCATTTCCAATTTTTCCATGCGTCTTATTTCTCACGCAACAGAAGGAGCAGCTACAGAGGCAGGCACAGGTATAGTCAACAGACGACATGCCTGGATGCACCTTTCTGACTTTGCAGACTCCTTTAAGGCTTCCTTCATAAATGCCCCCATTGAGGCTGCTTCTTTGTTTGGCCCTAAAGTTAAAGATGGTGTGAACAAGATGGCAAGACCCTATCTGCCATTGGTGTCAGACACTCCACTCCTCAATGATTCTACTCCAGAAATCAGATGAGTGGGAAGATGTGGCACAGGAAATCACAGGTCTCTTTCTGTGATGCAAGTGCCAAGTTCTCCCCTAGAGGCAGAGGGGGAAACTCCAATGGAAGACACCCCTTTCAGGGCAGAGGAGGTCCGCAAAACCGGGGTTTCCGAGTTTCTTTCTTTGGCCAACCCTATTAGCGCTCCTGAAGCATTGCCTGACTGCTCACCTCTGAAAGCAGTCGGGGGTAATTTTTCCCTCGACCCCACTGCCTGGCAAAACATAACCACCAACTCTTGGGTACAATGGATAATATCCAGAGGCTATCGCATCCCCTTCCATCTTTGTCCAACCTTCTCCAGAGTATTACCCGATGTTCCACCCAGTCAAAGGGAAGCAGCAGCACACAAAATCCAAAAGCTGCTAAGAAAAAGAGTCATCCAGACGGTCCCCCCAGACCAGATAGGATCCGTTTTTTTACTTAAGGTTCTTTTTAGTGCCAAAAAAGACAGGGGACTGGAGACCAATTCTGGACTTAAGCACACTGAATAATTTTTTAAAAACAGAGAAATTCTGGATGGTCACAGTTCAGGCTATCCTTCGTCTTCTGGAAGAAGCGATTGGATGTGCTCTGTAGATCTTGAAAATGTGTATTACCACATAAAAATGGACAAACGCTCAAGAAGATACCTTCACTTCCACATAGGAGTCAGTCACTACCAATTTCAAGCACTGCCCTTCGGTCTCTCTACAGCCCCCAGAGGGTTCACTAAATGCATGGCAGTGGTTATCGCTCATGTGCGACTTCAAGGATTCCAGGTGTTTCCGTATCTAGATGACTGGCTCCTCACTGCCTCCACCAAGCAACTACTGGAAGAAGCCCTGCACTACACTCTCCTCACAGCACAACACCTGGGAATTATTATAAACTGGGAGAAATCCAACACGATCCCAGCCCAGTCTTTGGAATTCATCGGGGTACTGTTGGACAGGAGAAATTGCACAGCATCTCTTCCGGACCACAGGCTTCAAGGAATAATGCAACAGGTTCAACCGCTGCTCTGTCACCACAAATCTCCTGCTCGATCTATACTCCAACTCTTGGGATCATTTTCAGCCTCTATCACCATTATTCCTCTAGCCAGATTCCACATGAGGCTCCTTCAGTGGTTACTTCTCACTCAGTGGTACCCTCTACAACATCCTTTGTCTTTTCAGATAAGTGTAACTCAGAGATGCAAGTAAGATTTACTTTGGTGGACATCTTGAAATCCCCAACAATGGTCTCGACCCTTCAGCCCCCATCAGCCAAAAGCCACAGTGACAACGGACGCCTCTCTGATGGGGTGGGGGGGCTATGTAAGGGAAACTCGGTCCAAGGCACCTGGTCTGAGACAGAGGCCCTTTTGCATATTAATGTCCTGGAACTGAGGGCGGTCCTACTAGCGTTGCAAGCATTTCATTCCATCTTTCCATCAGGGACTATTGTGATCTATTCAGAAAACATGTCAGTGGTCTGGTACATCAACAAGCAAAGGGGCACCGGATCTTACCCATTATGCCGAGATGCCTTGAGAATATGGCAATGGGCGATAGCTTCCAACTGCTTTCTAATTGCAACGCACATTCCTGGGAGCTCCAACATGATAACAGACAAATTGAGCAGGTGCATTCTACAACCTCATGAGTGGTCCCTCAATCCTGTGATAGTGGCAAAAATCTTCAACCACTGGGGCCAGCCTTGCTGCGATCCAACCAACTTCAAGTGTAGCAGCTATTTTGCCCTGATCCCCCCTCGGGGCTCTAGTCCACGCTTGGCCCTTGGGTCTACTTTATGCTTATCCTCCTCTCCCCCTCATCTCCCAATTTTTGAAGAAAGCTCAGCAGTTGAAAAGTGAAGTGATACTCATTGTTCCATATTGGCCTCGACAAGTTTGGTTTCCCTTCCTCTGGCCTCACCTGCTAGATCAACCGTGGATCCTCAATCCATCCCCAACATTGATCTCCCATCTGCAGGGTCTGACACAGCCCAATATAACAACCCTGAAGCTGACAGCTTGGTTTCTCCACTTCCAGTGATTGCCAGGCAGGAAAACCTCTTGTCCCCAGTGTGCAATATTCTTATTGCATCTCATAAATCATCCACCAGACTAATCTATCTCAATAAATGGAAACGTTTTTCTCTATGGGCAGCAAATAAACAGTTAGACCCCTTGTCAGCCCCAGTTTCATGGTTTTGGATTACTTATCACACATTTTCCACTCTGGGGTGTCTGCCTCTACTATTCGTGTGAATTTAGCTGCCATTTTGAATTTCTACATTTGTTTTCAGGATTCTTCGCTCATGTCACATAGACTCTGTAAAACTTTCTTGAAGGGGGTTCTCCACCTAAAATTTCCCTTTAGAGAACCGGTACAACCTTGGGATTTGGCCTTGGTCCTGCAAGCCCTAACAGCTCCCCTTTGAACCTGCGTCTTCATGTGATTTAAAATATCTCTCATGGAAAACTTTGTTTCTAATTGCAATCACATTGGCCAGATGCTCGTCAGAACTTCAAGCCTTATGGACCCATCCTCCCTATCTTATCATCAATAAGGATAGGGTATCACTGAGAAGTAATTCCTCCTTTTTACCAAAAGTGGTGTCAGAGCGTCTATCAACCAATCTATTGACCGTCCAGTATCTTTTCCTAATCACTCTAACAGGGGAGAGTATTGCCTGCACTCCTTGGATGTTCATAGGCAAATACGATTTTATCTGGACAGAAGAAAACCTACTCGTAAATCAGGCCAACTATTTCTAGCCTTTTCTGGACCAAGACTAGGTCATCCTGTCTCAAAAGTTACATTGGCTTCGTGGTTGAGAAATTACATTGCCTTTATCTACAACAAGAACAATGTCACCTTGCCTCACAGAGTGAAAGCACATTCTACAAGGTCTATGGCAACTTCAACAGCTTTTCATGCTAAGGCTTCCCTCTATGATATCTGCTCAGCTGCGACTTGGGCCAAACCTCATACCTTTATTCTTCATTACAAATTGGATTTGGCCTCCAGAGGTAGAGCTTATTTTGGCTCCATGGTGCTCAAAAATGTCCTTCCGTGAAGGCCACCAGGGACACAGGTACCTGGGACTCAGTCCCATCAGTAAGGAATGAATGAAGATTAACAACATCAGAAAAAGAAGTTATGTTTTACCTTAACGTTCCATCTGTGTTGTTGATCTTTGTTCATTCATTACTCCCCACTGTCCGTCCCCCTCCAGAGGTTCCTGGGTGATCTCATATACTCCTTTATTGTAGGTCTTTTATGACCAGAGGTAGCCTCTACTTTTGTATATCAACTTGCAAACTCGATCTGAGGTAACAGGGAGCAGAGCATTCTGGGTAGGACCTTGGCTCGAGAGTTTTTGGCTGATACAAGCTTGATGTATGGCCGGCTCGGTTCTGAGGACAGAACCGATAACCCATCAGTAATGAATGAACGAAGATCAATAACACAGATGGAAAGTTATGGTAAGACATAACTTCTTTTTTCTTCCATAGTTGCTACTGTGTAGTCTTTGGGAGAGAGTGTGTTAAAAGGATAAAGTAAAAAGCTGAACACTAGCACAAAAGGGTCTATATTAGAACACCGAACATTCAAAATGTTGAGTGTTCTAATATCGAACCCTACCAATTGAAAATACCAAACATCGAACGTTCAGAGCAGCAAATTTTTTCCTAGAGAAAAAATTTGCTGTTTCAAAACACATACAACACAAGCACACCAAACACACAGCAATCCACACACACACACACACACACACACACACACACACACACACACACACACACACACACACACACACACCTAAAATCTTACACCTAACCCTACACTAAACTATACACACACCACTATCCACTTACCTTAACCCAAACCTTAACCCTAAGGTTCATAACTATCGCATACTCACCTCACCCGCGCCCTACTCCTACTCAACCCGCCCTAACCCTAATGCCCACACAATCGCACACATACCTAACCCGCGCCCTAACGCTAACTCACCTAACCCGCCCTAACCCTCATGTTGACACAATCGCACACATACCTAACCCACACTCAATCACACACTTACCTGAACCCGACCTGTAACTTTTCAACAGAGCGCTGAAAATACCGAAGCAAGAGAAACAGACAACCAAATTATTTCCCTAGTACAGAATTTGGTTTTCTGCTTCTTCTTGAAAATGGGTCGATATCAGAACACTCGACATTTTAACTGTTGAGTGTTCTAATATAGACCCGCACAAAATAGGGTGGGGGACAAGAAAGAAGCATTCTGTCTGGTTGTTGTGGGAAGCACAGGACAAGAGGAAGCCAGGGGCATTGGGAGTAATGTCACGGGGAGCCACTGAACATCAGTGGGGACACCAAGAAGACCTTTGCCTAGGGCGTCATTTCACTTAAGGCCAGCCTTGGATGTTTTAATCACCCAGCATGTTTTGTTCATTTATGTAAACAATTGCCTGAAGCTTTTTATGATATTTTAGTGTGGGTATTACCATACAGGAAATCTGAACAGGCAAGTGAGAAAAAAAACATGCAGTCCTTTCTTGTTTTGTAAAATAAACTCCACCACCAGATATCTAGGGCATCAATGGAAATGAAACTAGGTATACAACAAAGACGGATTGAGAAATTACTAATACCCTTTAAAAACTATGAAATAAGGAAACTTGCTTCCAGTTGTATGGCTTTATTTTTTAAGACTGGGTGCCAGACCACCCTCTAGACTGCATTTAAAGAAACTATTCAATATAGCCATAGAAGAGAGTCTACATTTGGTGGGGCTACGTCATGGAAGACAGTATATAGTTCCAAAAATCCTGATTACAAGCCTGTGCATAACATATTAATTATATATATTTATATTTTAGTTATTTTCCACGTGAATCTCATTTTTTGGGGGGACTATTAGTTTGTTTTTCTTTACGGCTTTTCCGCGGTTAGGAGAATCTCTTGCTGAGAGAGAGACGACATCAGCCACAGCTACATACAGCAGAGAAAAATAAAATCTATCTTCATTTTGTAATTCAGACCCTGTACTGTATACTTAGTCTCACTATAAAATTAAATCAATTCTATAATTAACTTGAAAAGAAACTCGTTTTAAAAACGAGCAGCTAAAAATTATACTGTGAGGCAATTTTAGGGGAAAATTGCCGAGAATCGAACGTTTTTTGGACAACAAAAATTAAGCCTTTAATTTAGTGTATGTAGGTTTTCAATCTGATTTATAAATTAGAGAGATATTTTATACTTGTTTACCATTTAAGTACTAAAGAAACAACAAACGTGAGTGAGCAGAAATTATTTATTTTCCACTCCTAAGTGAAACACAAAACAAACTATAGTATTGCTGGATTTTCTCGCAGTGCTCCCTGGGTATGCAGATTAGGCACAAATTGCTGGCCTAGCTCAGATTTGCCTAATGGGGAAAGTCTGGATTCTCAGATGATGAGAAAACGTGGCTCCAGATTCATACTATTCATACGCAATATAATAAAATGAACAATGCAGTTCTGTATAAAAATACATACAGAATTTACTCATAAATTCCACTGATTAACATTTACCCTTTCAGACTGACTCCGCGTCCAGCACAGTGTGCCTAAGCGAGTTCTGTTTTTTTTTTACAAGTACAGCCTGTCAGATTCAAACCCTGTTCTATAAGAAGAGATTTGTAAACTGCAGCTTTAAGTTGAAGGTGGGGGAGGGGGTATATCCTTCACTTGAACCAATTTGCAGTGCACCATTGAAGATATTGAGGTGTTTCTCCCATTCCAGAATTTCAGAATATTATTACACCATGGACAGCAAAGCAGGAAAGTGCTCACTGCTCAGGCAGCTACATTATTCAGTACCTCACGTTTTAATCAGGGGTCCAGACGGAAAATTACATTTTGTACTTACAAAACTCTTTTTATTGTCCCCTCCACCTCCGATAGCAGATCTGTCACAAGTGGAGTTCCTCAGGGATCTATCCTGGGACCCCCAATTGTTTGGTATCTATTTCTCAGAGGTCCAGGCAAAGACAAAAGGTTTGTGACTGACCAAGTTTGCAGACGACTGTAAGTTGGCTGCTGTCACTGACTCCCCAAATGATATTAACACACTGCAAGAGAATCTTACAGCATCCAATGACTGGTGCCAAAGTCATGGCCTTAAATTAAATGCAAAGAAATGTATCATCATACCATTTGGCAAAAGCACGACTTCTACTGATTACCACATCAACAGCAACCCTGTAAGCACACAACCTTTGATGAGAGACCTGAGCACTCAGGATGATAACCAATGCACACTGGACCATCAAGTAGCGGCAGTGATCAGAAAAGCCTTTTACAAGTTCTAGCCACCCCAAGGGGCCTAGACAGCTATAAATTTACACAGTGTCTATGTCATAAAGATGAAAGCGCAAATTCTCGAACGCTCACATGAGCGAATATTCAAAAACTCAAAACTGGTATTGTGGGGGCTGCGGCCCACTCCCTCCCACTAAATATATATTCCTACTCTGAGATCGCTACAGTGAGGAAAGGGCAAATATTTCGATCTTCACTGTAATGCAATCCCAAAATACCACTTTCGAGTTTCTGATTATTTGCTCATGTGAGCGTTCGAGAGTTTTCATTTTCATCTTTCTGAAGTAGACCCTTTACACAGACAGGTAAATCCTGAGCACATCTATGCAATCCTTTATTGATTTGTGACTCACTGTGGAGTTGATTGGCAAAAGAAATTTTATTTTAATTTGTATTGCATGTGTTATCACTGTTTTCCACTGTTTGTAGGTAGGAAAGGACAAGATTTACTTTGATTCATATTTTGTTGTTTTACCTTTAATTTCTCTGTTGGTTGTTAGAGAGGAATAGGTTTTAGACAGGCAAGCTTTAGCCACCTCAAGGGGCCTAGACAGCTATAAATTTACACAGAGAGGAAAAATCCTGACCATATTTAAGCAATCCTTTCTTGGTTTGTGACTTACTGTAGAGCTGATTGGCAAGATAAGTTTTCGTTCAATTTATATTGTATTTCTTATCACTGTTTTTCACTGTTTGTAAGTAGGAAGGGACTGCTTGCTAACAAGATTTACTTTGATTCATATTTTGTTGTTTTACCTTTAGCTTCACTGTTGGTTGTTAGAAAGAGATAGGTTTTAGACAGGCAGCTCTAGCCACCCCAAGGGGCCTATAGAGCTATAAATTTACACATACTGCAGAGAGGAAAATCCTGAGCATATCTGAACAGTCCCATCTTGGTTTGTGATTTATTTATCTTTATTGTCAAAAAGAAGTGCTACTATGAGCGATAGTGGGTGACGTAAAGGAATTAAAACGTCTGTCTGGCTTGTAGAACCTGTATGGTCAGAACACCTTACTGTACTTTATTTAGTTGAATATTGCAGGTGTGATTTTTTTGTCACCGAAGTTGATTTAAGCTTTCTTTGAATTCTCTGGTTACTGATTTTGTTATTTTCTTTTGTAATATTGTATTCATTTGAAGCTGAATATTTATTCCTTAAATGAGTATGCAATTAACAATTTCCTAATGCCCAAATATCTTATACAGTATAATAAATGCTATGCATAGCTTGGAGAACTTTTGTTTCATATATTAATGACTGGACTAAGCTACGGTGGTACAGCGGTAGCGTTGTTACCTCACAGCAAGAGGTTCTCCTGTTCTATTCTCGGTTGGAGTGCCTTCTGTGTGGAGCCTACATGTCCTCCCCGTGGTCGAGTGGCCTCCGAAAGACATGCGTGAATGGGCGTGCCTTCGCTGAAGGTTGGGCATTGGAATGGCAACTCGGCACTATAAAAATCTACTGCCAATCATTAGCTGATCGGAGTTCTGCTGTGGGAACCCCTAACCGGGAAAAAGCCGAAATGACAAACATATTAATAACTGGACTGGTGAGTTAAATAATGTCAGGCATAGAACAAATAGAACACATTTAGGAAATGATGCATCTATTGTCTGTAAAGATCATTCAACCCCTATTAAACAAGATTATGCCGCTGACAGCTCTGGAATTCTGGATGCATGTATGCAGCAATCTGAGGATCCAGTTTGTTTAGAAGTAAACAAAAAAAAGGAAGACATTCACAGCAAATAACAAGGAAGAAAATGAAACTGACTAATGACTGTAAAGGAAAGAGAATCCGTAGTAAAAATGATTCTGCTTTGTTATGTAACACACTGGGTACAGGAGATGATGACGTTCTTCTATCGGAAAACCTTCAGTCTACAGAAAAGACATCATCTTTCCAACGGTGAAGGTAGAAAAGAGGCAAGGGGCAGGTGAAAAGGAAGAAATCAAAACTGAATGTGGAAGGATTGAAGAACATTACTGTAAGAATAAAGAAGAGAAAGACAGACGTTGACTACATGGCACAAGCTGTGGATTTACAATGCCATCTGGATGAGAATTGAATACACAATGAAAGCAGTGGAATTAATAAGACTAATAGTGATGAAGATCTATCCTTCGCAACAATTGATAGAGCAGATATTACTGTATTAGAAGCTGAAGATCTTCAGAGATGGCCAGCAAAGATATTCTTGGAAACGGAGATTCAGTTATTAGAATAACTGGTAGGTATATTTGCAGAGATGATAATGAACATCGAATAGTGTTATGCTTGCCAGGATTGAAAATAGAAGATGTGAGACAAGCCTTGGAACGCCTTAATGTAAGGAAGTATGGATCTGTTTTTATTCATGTTGGTACAAATAATGTCACCCACAAGGATTCTCTGACTGTTAGTAGGGAGCTGACAGCCCTCTTAGATAGTATAGCTTGTTCTAGTGTTAGGACGTCTTTTTCACAAATCACCTATAGAAAGGATAGTCAGGTCACTATGAATGAAAAGCGTTTTGGGTAAATACCTACATGGAAAAAATGTCCTGTTTTAAAAAATGGAAATGTGTAAAGCATCCAAGCCTTCTTTCGGGCAAACGTGTTCAGACAGGATGGTGTGCATTTGTCTAGATCAGGGAAGAGAATTTTTGCAGCAGATATTTTGCAATATTTGACAAACACTAGGCAGGAATTTTGCCATGTTGAAAATTTAACAGCCCACAGACAGCAACATTTGATGCCTCTCTGATGGTTGTTAATGCTAGGAGCATTAATAGCAAAGTTTTTTATTGGGAAATTTGCTACATTCCCACAAGATTGATGTTGTTATTCTTTGTGAAACGTGCTTAAAGAACAATGACTGGAAACCAGTTCTGTCAGGGTATAAAGGTTTTTACTGTAACAGACATTCTAATAAAAAAATCAGGTGGAGGTGTTATGATAGGGATTAAAGATAGTTATGAGACCTGTGATTATTACATGTTCAGTGATAACACCAACAGCCTCAAGCTCAATGCCAAAAAGTGCATTGTCATCCCCTTTGCTAAAAACTCTGTACCCATGAACTACCACATAAACGGCAGTCTACTTAATGCCAAATGTGTGATAAGAGACCTTGGGACCCAGGTGGGCAGTAGTCTCTCCTTTGATAATCACATTGCCACAGTAGTCAGGAAATCCTTCTATGTGGCACACCTCATCACAAAAGGGTTCAAATCCAGGAAAAAAGAGGTCATTGTTCCCCTCTACTCGGCACTCATTAGACCCATTATAGAGTACAATGCCCCTTTTGGAATGTACCTCACAAGACATCTGCAGCAGCTGGAAAGGACACAGAAGTACCTCACAAAGAGGTTTACTGGCCTCAAATAGATGCCCTACAATGACCATCTCAAAAAACTCCAGCTTTACTCTGTAACATATCGTCTACTCCGAGAAGATCTCTGCCTAACATATAAAGCTATGTTAAACCCAGAGCTGTTGGACATGCTACACCTTAAGAAATCCCAATCCCTCCGAGCTGCATGCTCTAGGGACCTAAACCTTGTCACCACAATAAACAGGACATGCTGGAAGGATAGATTCCTGTTCCATAGACTTCCCATACTGTGGAACAAGCTACGCATCTATGTCAAGCAGAGATCCTCGTTAGCACTCTTCAAGAAAAATCTTGATGAGTGGATTGGAAATAGGAAATACACCCGTGGATCACTTCTGTGGCTCTGCTCGACAGGGGCACAGGGTGGCGTAAGCCACCAATCCTTGTTGACTAGGCTTACTTAGGCCCTTGGGCCAAAAGGCTAGTACCTACCTATGAACCTGTGAGCACTGTTGATTGTGTAACTGTGACAATAAAGACACCCCTGGAACATATAACAATTGTTGGAGTGTATAGACCACCAAATGCAAGTGGAGACCTAGAGGAATTCATAGATTTCTTGCATGAAACACAAGAGGTAAGAATAATATTAAGTGGGGACTTAAAATTTACCAGAAACATACTGGAATAATATTAATTCTACAATGTTAGTAAGGAAATTATTCACAGCATATATTCAGGAACAACAATTGCTTCAGATTGTAAAAAAAAAACTACTACGGGACAGAACACACTAGACATTGTTTGTGTTCCCAAACAAATACTGTAACTTCAAGTCAAGTTTTACCACCATTGATGTGCAGTGATCTTGGAGTTATAAAGGTTAATTTGTTGCTAGATAATTCTGCCAAACTGAAATCTAAGCCAATGCACAGAAGGTTAATTACAGATTATTGAGAAGCAGAACAGTCACTATGTAAAACTAACTGGAGTGAGGTGTTCAGTGTAAAAACTGTAGACGGAATGTGGAATGCTTTGATAGAGAAATTGAGTGCAAAAATATAAACAACATGTTTAACAACAGGATCTAGGCATACAACATCAGGCAGATATTAATCCATAAAAACAAGATAGCTGATTAAGGTGAGAGACAAAAAATATAAGAAAGGGAAGGGAGGTCGAACTACAACTTTGAAAACTAAAATAAACAAGCTGGACAAACAGACTAAGCATAGTGTGAGACAAGATCAATAAAAATGTGAAGAAAATGTTTATAAAGATATTGAACATAACAGGAAACCTTTTTATAGACATAAGATAAGGAGGGAATAACTGTGTGCAGATTCTAAAATTTACTCTCAGACACAACAGATTATAGACATATTTACAGAATCTTATGCAAAACAGTTTGGCTCCACAAAAGGGTGGTAAATTATCCTAGTAACATCCAGGTAACACCAGATACTGGAATCAAATTAGATTATATTGCAAAAGAGCTGCGCAAACTAGATCCAAACAAATCACAGGGAGAAGACAGAATTAGTAACAATGACCTGAGAACACTTCAGCAAGAACTTACAGAACCATTATATCTATTATTCACTAAGTCATAGAAATATGGAGAGAGTCCTCAAAATTGGAGACATGCGCTTATTAAAGCTGT